>NC_064809.1:20774797-20793398 GCF_023721935.1 Panthera uncia | reverse complement strand
ATTATATTTAATATATTAATATATATTTAAATAAATATAAATTTAATATATTTCTATAATATAATATAATATATTTAATATATATAAATTTAAATTATATATAAATATAAATTTATATATACATGTATATATTTATATATATAAATTTATAGAGATAGAGATAGAGATAGAGATATATATTGACCAGACAAAAATAATGGAAGGTTGAAGACTTTAAATTGTAATAGGCTACAAGGATTCAAAACAAGGTCTTACTGCTGACTTAATATAGCATTTTACTGAATACAGGGCCTCGTCCCTTGTTCTGAACTGTATCTAACTTAGCCTGCAACGGTAGATCTTGGACCTACACGGTTATGCCAGTGTTCCCCAAATCTCAGGGATGATGCCACCATATTGCATGATACAGGGCCACATGCCCTCCGCCCAGATTCCCTTCAATTCACAGCCAGGTAGCTAAAACTTACACGTTAAAATAAATCGAAAGTTATTGCGGATCTCTCTACTAACCTGTGCACTCCCATGGAGTTCCAAGTGGCCATGCCATAGACCTCTCTAATAATACATGTTATGTGAAAGATATCTTATTATCAGAGGTAACATGCAAAGTCCCTAGTTTGTCATCCACACAAAAGGGGTATCATGCTCTGAATCATACTTGCGATCTCATCTTGTGTCCTGCTCTCCCCGCTTGAATGACCGGCGAATAGATGTGATAACAGATTCGGCAATTTGTTGAAAAGTTGGTATCATACCATAGGTAAGGATGGGGGGCAGAACCCAGTTTTCACCTGCGGTTTCTGGAGTCAATCTCTTGCTTTAGACTCAAATTCTTGTATGTCTTGTGCTGATAATCATGCTGTGGCATATTTCGGAGGCATTCCTAAGATCAAGGTGCCTTTCCTAAGTTCAAGCAAGTTGGTAGAATTAAATACAAACAATATGGTGGGTGGACAAAGTGAACATGATTCTTATCTCTTGCCTGTTCTGTCCTTGCCCTCACAGATTGGAAGAACTTGGATCTGCTATAGTTTTCCTTTTTTAAGTTTATTTATTTATTTTGAGAGAGAGAGAGAGCATGAGCTGGGGAGGGGCAGAGAGAGAGGGAGAGAGAGAATCCCAAGCAGGCTCTATGCTCTCAGAGCAGAGCCCAACGCAGGGCTCCAACTCATGAACTGTGAGATCATGACCTGAACCGAAATCAGGAGTCAGACACAAAGCTGACTGAGCCACCAAGGCACCCCAGGATCTTCTACAGTATTTAACTAGATAGGTTAGCTAGGACTCCACGTCACTTCCTGTGAGTCCAATAGGAGAAAAAAATCAGGCCAGAATGCCTGATTTTTAAAATAGTAACTTTACACTATGGATGCCAGTTAGGGAATGATGGCTTTGGGGTTAGCAGCAAAGCAGGTATAATTCTGTCCTCGGTTCTAGGTCTTTCGTTCATTTGTTCATTCATGTCAAAGGAGCGAGGAAAATTAATAGCTAGCCTTTAAAGGGGCGCCCGGGTGGCTTAGTCGGTTGAGTGTCCGACTTTGGCTCAGGTCGTGATCTCACGGCTTGTGAGTTCGAGCCCCGTGTCGGGCTCTGTGCTGACAGCTCAGAGCCTGGAGCCTGCTTCGGATTCTGTGTCTCCCTCTCTCTCTGCCCCTCCCCTGCTTGTTCTCTCTCTCTCTCTCTCTCTCCCCAAAACAAACATTTTTAAAAATTTCATAGTTAGCCTTTATGAGTTTAAATGGCTCAATCTATAAAAATGTTGGAATAGTTATAAAATGAAATAGTACGAATGACAAATCTAATTCTTAAAGATAAGAAATATAATATGATACTGTTGATTCTGTTCATCCAAATGCCAGATTATATCAACCCAAACCAGTAGAATCCCGCCAAATTTTTCATCTGACTCAAAAGCACGTCAGTAATTCTTTCCATTCAAGTATAATGTAACTATTGACATTAAAATGAGAGAAAAGAAGTCCAGGCATTTTTATTTGCAACTTTAATGCTAATAGAAAAATAAGAAGCTATGTGTAATGAGCACTGTGGGTACCAACCGTATCCCCTCTAGGACTGATGCTTTTGTCCCCCAGCTGCTGGGAGTGTTGCCCCCTGAAGGCTCACCCTGGGTCCCTCCCCAGGAAGTGTCCTCAGCTAGAGTAGCTTCCTCATTCAAGGATGTGACTACATGACCCCTCTCCAGAACAGCCCGCATCCATGACTAGTTGATACAGGAGGATAAGTGCTAGCCACTGGCCGACTCTCCCACTCCCACCCCCCACAACTCAATTTGGAATGTTCTAGAAGGGCCATCCCAACCTCAGAGCTCCATGGGAGTTAGGCTGAGGCCACTGTTGCAACTGCATCACTGTTTGGCTTCTCTCAGCCTAGTCCTATATTCCTCACACCCTTGGAGAGACTATTCCTGAGCACATTTTCTAGCAACCTTCTTACAGACAAATCTCCACCTGTTTCTTGGGGAGAATGGCTAATAACGATATGTGACTTCCAAATCACTATGGGCTGTAAAGACAAAGTAAACGCAGTCCTCGTAGTTAAAGTAAAACACAATAATGGAACAACAACAACAAAAATTACGAAGAGTATTTTTTTTTAACTGAGGGCATCAAACAAGCTAATGGATATACACGTATGTGTTAAAATCCCCTCTATTAGAAGACGGAGACGCCCCAGTGGATCAAAATAAAAATCCAACTGTGTCCTATTTCGTCAGTGTTATTTATTTCATAGATGTTGACTGAGGTCATCTCGAGCTTTTAAAATTAAAATAAAATTGGCTCGAGCCTTTAGTTCTATGTCCCTAGGGAAGCACAGTGCCCTCCTGTGATATTTCTGCAAATTCCTGGGCACTTACATTGCCTATGTGACTTCTGCTCACTTCTGGACCCTTGATCTCATTCATGATTCAGCTGTGGCTGTTTGCCACCCTCCATCCCTCACAGCCCCTAACTTCAGCCCTTTCCTTGATTCTTCCAAAACATTTCACACAAAGGAAAGGTGTGCAGTCTATTCTGTTGGGTTGGGGTAAGGAGGTGGGGCATTGTTTTAAATTACAGCAATACAGACAATTTAAAAATTGGATTTGATTTTCATGTCTTACAGTTTTTTGTTTTCTGGGGTTTTTTTTGTTTGTTTTTTGGGTTTTTTGTGTTTTTTTTTTGTTTTTTTTTTTTTTGAGAGAGAGAGAGAGGAGCAGAGAACCCAAAAAGGGACAGAGAGGGAGAGAGAGAGAAGCGGAGCTCACCTGAAGTGGGGCTCAAGCTCACAAACCATGAGATCATGACCTGAGCCAAAGTCCATTAACCACCTGAGCCACCCATGAGTCCCCTTAAAGTTCTTTGATGTCCAGAAGCAGGTCATCAGGGTGCTCTCCTGGACAAAGACAATTCCCTCTTTAAACAGAGCTCTAAGATCAACTAATAAAATATATTTCATCCTATTTATTATTTTTTAAAAAATTGAAAACTACTGGAAAGTCCAACAATAGTGAAGAGTTGCTGAGGTTACGGTGACTCTGTATGGTGCGAAAGTGGAGAGCCATTTTAATATTTCATTTTCAAATAATATGTAATGGTTGGCAAAATGTCCTCAGCATTATAAATAAAAATAGTCAGAAAAATAATTGGGTATACAACAATTGTATACACTTTGTGAACCAAAACATATATAAGTTCATGGACATTAATAAAAAAGATTGCAAGGAAATACACTAAATTGTTAACTGTAGTTTCTGGGTGGTGAGATTAATGATGGCATCTATTTTACCTTTAAACTTCTCTGAACTTTTTAATTTTTAAAGATGAATGCATGCTACTTTTAGAATGAGGCCAAATAGGGATATTTTGAAATATTTATTGGGAATTGACTGGAGGGATTTAAAATACCTAATTATCTTAGGGGGAGAAAAAGCAATCATTTATATTAAGTATTATATTAAGCTTCCAGCCTCTTAATTTTTTACCAGGATGAGAAATCAGGGCCTTCTGAGAAGGATGGCAGTATTTCCCATTGCTTTGCTGAGTATTTGCTGAAAGAGGGAGGGAGAGGGGGAAGGGAAGGGAGATAATGGAAGGGAGAGAAAGAGAAAGAGATTTACAACTGGAAAGTCATAAAAATTAGTTGATTGATTCTACGCTCTGAAATTCACAGACGGTAGGATTTTGTGTTAAGTACAATTAATCTGTATTTGTAATACGATGATACAAAGTATCTCTATTATCACATGTGCAGTTTTTTTAATAAATTCTCTATCAAATATTGGTAATTTGGGGGGCGCCTGGGTGTCTCAGTTGGTTGAGTGTCTGTCTGACTTCTGATTTCAGCTCAGGTCATGATCTCATGGTCATGAGACAGAGCCCCACATCTGGCTCCACTCCCAGCTTAAGATTCTCTCTCTCCCTCTCCCTCTGCCCTCTCCCACTCACATGCTCTCTCTGTCTGTCTCTTTCCCAAAAAACAAAACACAAAAAACAAATACTGGTACATTGCAGAAGTAACGTGTTCTTTTTTAAACTACAAAACCATGAATATTTTTCTAAGAGAGCATGAAATCTACATTTTAGGGTCAGGTATATTTACAGTGTGATAATGGTCTCCTCTATGAAATGGTAATAGTCGTAACTATGTCACTGATAATTATCAACATAAGACCAAGAAAGCACCTCATTCTCCCTTTACTGACAGCACAGCACTTTCCCTCTACATCATACATTTGCCCCTCTTTTCCCACTCCTCTACCCTCCCACCCACATCCCCCCAACCAATCCAAACCCCACTCACATTAAAGTGGATTCCCTGTAACATAACCATGGGACCGTGGGCTAAGACAAACCATCCTGTTGCCCCAAGAACATGGAGGCACTGATTACCTCCATTGAGAAAGGCACCGGTTTCTAATTAACAAGCCAGTGTTCACTAAGAAAAAAAAGATGGGTAATGGGCTAAAACAGCTCTTACTAAGAAGTCTTGTCTTTCATAAAGTCTGAGGAACTGGAAAGCGGAAAAGCATTTTAGCTAATTGGCTTCAGATTCTCCTTTCATCCATTGGTTAAATCTATCAGAAATGAGAAAAGGATTTCTTGTTAGAGCATCTTCTGCGTTTTAAGCCAGCAACACCCTCTCTGTCGAGGCAGAGCTTGATTGGTGGGATGCAAAGGGGACTGTGTTTCCTGAAGGTGGGTTCGGTGCCACTTCAGGCAGAACCACCAAAGACCTTGTTAAAAGGCAGATCTCAGGATGTCCCCCAGAAATTCTGACTCAGAAAATCCAAGGTGAAGCCTGGGAATGCATATATTTTACAAGTGTCCTGGGGGTTCCTGGACCCGTGAAAAGTTGAGAACCATAGAGCAATGCTATTTGATGGTTTTAACAAACTCTTGGCAATTTAGAAGTATGAGGGTCTGGTAAACTCCTAAGGCCCGTGGTTCCCTGGACCCACAAAATAGTGTTATCCTTTTAACAAAATACCTTGCTGTATGAACTACGGTCTTCTGAAAACTGGTGAAAAGGGGATGGGATTTCAAGAATTCATCTAATTTCTCTCCTTCCAGCGAGACTGAATTGAAATGTGTTGCCATCATTATCAAGCTTTCTGTTCCATTAGTTAAGAATCACTCATGATAATGGTAAATATTCCCAGAGCACATGGTTTAATGTATATTTTAATATATCATTTGATGTGACTGTATAAATCACTAATCAAGATTATCTATGATTACTACACATGTATGTGTGTAGATATGTGTGGGCACATCAGCCTCTACACCGGTGGTAAGACCTGGACCCTAATTTTAAAAATCCTTTTTTCGGGGCACCTGGGTAGCTCAGTTGGCTGAGCATACCGACTCTTGATTTTAGCTCAGGTCATGATCCCAGGGTTTGGGATCGAGCTCTATGTCAGTCTCCATACTCAGCACAGAACCTTCTTAAAATCCTCTCTCTCCCTCTCTTTGCTCCTCTCCCCCACTTGCACTCTCTCTCTCTCTCTCTAAAATAAAAAAAAAGAGAAAAAAAAAGAAAAGGCGATTGTGACCATCATACTTTAAAAATATTTTTTCCCATGATTATAAACATAGTGCAGAGTTAGACAAAATGCAAACATACATCAAATATTTAAGAAAATTTAAATTTCATTTAAGAAAATGAAAATCTACCATAATCCCCCAAACAACCTAGATGTTTCTCAGTGTGTATATACATATGTGTGTATATCTTTTTTATACATATGGAGCATTCTTGGAACACTTTTTATGCATATGGAACATAATGGAATTCTATAAAATATAGTGTTATCTAAGTTGGCAATGGATGTTGAACTTGTTTCCATAGTGGTACCTCCTTCTTTTTAATACCTGGATAGTATCCCAGTAAGTGGCTGGATGTTGACAGTTTATTTAATCATTTTTGTAATTAGGTTCTTGTTCTTCCTTAGTCTTCAGATTTCTTCCCATTTGTCCTCAAAATATCTTCCCTGACCCTTGAATTTCCTTTGTGTTCCTAATACACGCTCTCATTGTACCACAAGTCTTTCCACTGTTGTCTGAGCCAAGTCAAATTTTACCTGTGCTTGTGTGACTATTCGATTCAAGTCTGATGCCTCTACTAGACTGTGAACGTCGTGAGTTCAGAGATGTGTCTATTTTTCCCCCACCGTATCCCCAGTGCCCAGCATCGTGTCTGGAAAATGGTAGGCTCTTAATAAATATCTTCCAAACGAGCTAATTAATCTCTGCCCATTTCAAAAGCAGTTTCCGTAGGATAAATCTCTAAAGAAAATTTATTAGAAAACCTGAACCGAAAGGTATGAATACTGTTTTATTGTTAATAGCTTTTAGTTCATAATCATAAAAAAAGATTCATTATAGAAAAGCTTCACTCAGCTTTTCCAGATAAGGAATAGAATATATAAATATGTAAGTATATATGAGTTAAAAATTAGTATTCATATTTTGGGGTTATGTACTAGAAATTTCTACATAGAGGTGTACAATCAAAGAGTGCTAGGATCACCCCTCTAGAGAAAGAGATAAGGCCCCAGAAGCGGGGCGTTCAAAGCCCTCCACCATCCAACTCAACCTTCCCCTTTCAGCCTGCCTCCCAGTTTGTGGGCCACATAACCTGTAATTTAGTGGGGCCATATGTTCCCCTTTCCCCTGCCACAATTCACATGTTCATACCTGGGATGGACTTCTTCTCAGCCCTCCTGTCTTTTCACTGCTAGATCAAATGTGATTTCCATCATAAAGACTTCAGGATGCCCAGATTGGAATTAGTCCCTTTCTCGCTGGTGCTGGGAAACCCTTCCCTCCCAGTACTATTATTACTTACTGTGTGGGGACTAACATAGTTATTAGTAATGCTTCCCAATGTACCAGGCACTGTGCTAGGCTCAGGAGATCACTGTCTTTATAGACCTTTATAAATAAATGTCTAATGAATATTACATTAGATATACCAATGATTTGAAATTAGGTTTCTGGGGTACCCACGTGGCTCAGTCAGTTAAACGTCCAACTCCTGATTTCGGTTCAGCTCATGGTCTCACTGTTCGTGAGATCAAGCCCCGATTGGGCTCTAAAGCAAAGAACCCTGCTTGGGGATTCTCTCTCTCTCTCTCTCTCTCTGCCCCTCCCCTCGCTCACTCTCTCTCAAAAATAAATAAATAAACTTAAAAAAAAATAAATTCAGTTTTAAGAAGTTTATTGCCCCCTCAAAATTTTATCTGCCAGTACGAGTAACTTCTGGAGAGTTGGAAAGTTTTGTTTGCAGCCATTATACTTCTGGGCTTTACTTAGGGGTTCAATTTAAGTGCCAGGCGAATGTGACTTCCTCATTCAGTGTTCTGTTTAAAATATCAGTGAGGACAGCTGGGTGGCTCAGCCGGTAAAGTGTCAGACTCTTGATTTCAGCTCAGGTCACTATCTCGAGGTTCCTGGGTTAGAGCCTGAGTCGGGCTCTGCACTGTTAGCACAGACATTCTCTGCTTGGGATTCTCTCTCTCACTCTCTCTCTCTCTCAAAATAAATACATTACATAAATAAATAAATAAATAAAGGATCAATGCAGCAACCCTCCACTAAAACAGTAGAAAATACTACCTCTACAAAGAAAACAGAGCAGGATTCGATCAGCCTTAGGTTCCTTCTCACACCCGTCACTGGCGCCTGTCGCAAGTGGGTCCATCTTTGACTTTATCCTTAAACTTGATTAGAAAACGTACTTCTATCAAATTTCCCCGAGTGTTGCCCACGTTTCTGGGAATTCAGACCAAGTCTGGCAACGAGGGAAGACTTCTCTTTTTTTTGGCAACAAGAAAAAAGACTTTGTGGTTTCTCACCGCTGCCAGCGTCTTCCCACTTTTACAGCCAATAATTAGGCTATTTACCTTATTTAGGCTATCCGTGCTGGTGAATAAAATATATATTATCTTTACGGTAATATCCCATTTCCTCCGACCCTTTTGCCTCTCAACTCCTCAAGCCAACTGCAGAGAACAATGTAACTAACCACATCCTCACACTGAGTAGAGAGGGCAAAACTTTTTTGGTTCTTTTCGAATCCTGAAGCTTTCTGCACACCCAACTTCCCCTGTGCTCTCAAACCATTTCTTCTTTCCCGTTTGACAGAGAGGAGTTTCACTTTCTTTCTCTAGTAGTCAGTCCCTGCTCTATTTAGCCTTTTTCTTTTTACGAAGCCACTTCCCTTATTAATTTCCTAATCATCTGCAATGTTTGAACTCCTCGTGATGCACACTTTCTTGCGAGCGTAGGGTCATCCGTCAAATCATTAAAGAATTTTCAGAAAGGGGCGCCTGGGTGGCGCAGTCGGTTAAGCGTCCGACTTCAGCCAGGTCACGATCTCGCGGTCTGTGAGTTCGAGCCCCGCGTCAGGCTCTGGGCTGATGGCTCGGAGCCTGGAGCCTGTTTCCGATTCTGTGTCTCCCTCTCTCTCTGCCCCTCCCCCGTTCATGCTCTGTCTCTCTCTGTCCCAAAAATAAAATAAAATAAAATAAAAAAAAAGAATTTTCAGATGAATAAAAATATATTTAGAAGTGCTCCTGGCTTTTAGATTTTCAAACGGAAATTTATCCCACTCGCCTCCCAAAACAAAGCAAAACTAAAAACCTGTACTGCTTGTTTTCTCCATTCTCACCACCCCCTGAAACATTATTAAATGTTAGACGCGGCCCTAGTTTTTCGGTGATCCCTCAAGGAAACTGCTCTGATGCATTCATCTTTCATTCATTAATTCAATCAACACTGACAATGACTCTGAAGCAGGCGCTGGGATACACCATGGAGCTCACAGAGCAGCGGGAAGGGAGATTAAACCGAGCTTTGTAACAGCTGCCACGCTCAGCAGAATCTTAGATCCCGAAGCTAACTCTCTGCCAGACCCAACCAATAATCTGTTCTAGCCTTTTCTTCGCAACGTCACTGAGAATCATGACAGGCACCAGAAGAAAACAGTGCTGTTACTAATATGTTTGACACACAACATTTATGCAATTGATCTGTGAATCTCTTGAAATAATTTACAGAGAGAAAACTTGCCCCCCCCCAAACTTTATATTCTAATATTTCTTACTTGAAAGTGTATTTCGGGGCGCCTGAGTGGCTCAATTGGTTAAGCGACCAACTTCGGCTCAGGTCACGATCTCACCATTCATGAGTTCAAGCCCAGCATCGGGCTCTATGCTGACAGCTCAAAGCCTGGAGCCTGCTTCGGAATCTGTGTCTCCCTTTCCCTCTGCCCCTCCCCTGCTCGCACCCTGTCTCTCTATTTCTCTGTCAAAAATAAACATTAAAAAAAAGAAAAAAAGAAAAGAAAGTATATTTCCTGGGGTGCCTGACTGGCTCAGTTGGAAGGGCATGTAACTCTTGATCTCAGGGTCATGAGTTCAAGCCCCATATTGGGTAGAGGTTACTTCAACAAATAAAACTATTTTTTAAAAGTGTATTTCCTGGGCACCTGGGTGGCTCAGTTGGTTAAGCATCTGACTTCGGCTCAGACCATGATCTCACAGTTCATGAGTTCGAACCCCACATCAGGCCCTGTGCTGAAAAATCAGAGCCTGGACCCTGCTTTGGATTCCGTATCTCCCTCTCTCTCTGTGTCCCTCCCCTGCTCATACTCTGTCTCTCTCTCTCAAAAATAATAAATAAAACATAAATAAATAAGTGTATTTCCTTTTATCATGTGGATTTACAAAATTTCATTCCATGGCTTCTATTCAATGAGTGAGGAGCGACTCACGTTTTTATAAAATAGGAAAAGATGGCCAAACGAGAAAACATTTCCTAGATGTGTAAAGCTTGGCGAAATGCCTGGAAACGTTAACATCAGCCAAAAACATCAACCGAAACACCAACCGAAAGGATTTTCATGGTGAAAGAGTGACCTAGTGCCATAGAGCTATAGATCAAAGAAACTATTTTTAGTTTTTATAACGTTTATTGCTTGCTTTTTATAATTGTTTTAGCTTTATAAGTGTTAAGAGTTTTTATAATGATAATTTAATTCTTAGAAACGATCCATGAGCCAGCCCCATTTGTGCAGTTGGAGACTCTAGTCGGAGCACTTCTGTCCTCCTTTTTGGAGCAGTGATCCAAAAAAAAAAAAGCCCGCAGAAAGATACCTCCTAA
The DNA here is from genome assembly GCF_023721935.1 of Panthera uncia. Lineage (NCBI taxonomy): Eukaryota > Metazoa > Chordata > Mammalia > Carnivora > Felidae > Panthera > Panthera uncia. The sequence goes on along the minus strand of NC_064809.1, from coordinate 20,782,734 downwards.
GAGATAGCAGTGCGTACCTGAGAAATGGGAAGCCGATAGGTATTCAGCTCTAAGCAGGTAGCAATAGCATGGAGAGCAACGATGACGGCCAAATATTTTATTCTTTAGAGGATGCTCAGCCATGATATTTATGGTTACATGATTACCATGTTCTACTCAGTTACTAAGTGCCTATGAGGGGGAGCTTTCTGACAGCAAATTAGTTGAACATTAAGATGGGAGGCATGCCTGGTACATTTTAGTCCTGCCCTAAGATGACTGACTCTTTGAATGTGTTCCCATTGTGTAAGCATTTCATTCTTAGTGCATTTTTCAAATTATATTTTGAAGGGAGAGTTCCGGAGTCTGCTTTCCTGGACTGCAACCTCTGTCCCCCTTATTTGTTGTATCCCCGATACCCAGCAACGTGCCTGATAGACATTAGGTAGTTGATAAATGTTGATTGAATTAAATTTTCAAGTTGTATTAGTTGGTAATTTTCACAAAACGGCTCCATTAGATAAATGGAGATCCTGTGATAAAGAAAGGTTACTTTTGGGGGGTGGGGGGGCAAGGCAACAAAACATTAAGTCTTTGACTAAGGAGAAAGACCAAAATTACATCGAGACGTTCATCAAACCTCTATAGAAAGGTATTTTATTTTATTTTCTTTGGATTACATTGTGTTGTTAAAGATCATAAGGTACTTTCAAAAATATAGAGTAAGATAAAATAATTAGTAATGCCAATAATTAGTAATACTTATAATAGTAAGTCCTGTTTAGACTATGGTGTTTACTCTTTTTTTTAATGTTTATTTATTTTTAAGAGAGAAAGAGATGGAGCACGAGTGGGGGAGGAGCAGAAAGAGAGAGGGAGACATAGAATCTGAAGCAGGCTCCAGGCTCCAAGCTGTCAGCGCAGAGCCTGATGCGGGGCTCAAACTCCCGAACTGGGAGATCATGACCTGAGCCGAAGTCAGACGCTTAACCGCCTGCTTAACCCAGGCGCCCCTATGGCGTTTACTCTTTAGATCACTTCCATATATATTTGGAAAGGCCTAACTATTTCTTAAATATTAAAACACATTGTAATAAATTAAGGCATTTATACTTTATTCTCTTTCCATCAAAAAATAGAGAGGATAGTGTCCGCAAGAAGGGTGGAAAAGTTAGTGTAAAAATCTCTCGGTTCATATTTGAAAGCAGACATATCCTAGTTTGTTTTGTTCATTAAGTCCATGCAGCTCGAATCACAGATAATGAAGGCAAGTCACATGAGAACCTGAGTCCTCCGCGCCTTGTCAGGACCCTTCTAATTGTCGTATTTGGACAATCTTTACCCAGGTTCTGAATGGAGGGTGGAAGGTTTTGGCTCTGTGTCCAATGCACTAAACGCTCCATTTAATCTCTTACTCTAGGCTTCGGGAACCACAGGTCTGCAGGCTCAGTCGCTCCTGTACATTGACATAAGGAAACAGTAACAGGGGCGCCTGGGTGGCTCAGTCGGTTAAGCATCTGACCTCGGCTCAGTCGGTTAAGCATCTGACCTCAGCTCAGGTCACGATCTCGCGGTCCGTGAGTTCGAGCCCCGCGTCAGGCTCTGGGCTGATGGCTCGGAGCCTGGAGCCTGTTTCCGATTCTGTGTCTCCCTCTCTCTCTGCCCCTCCCCCGTTCATGCTCTGTCTCTCTGTCCCAAAAATAAATAAACGTTAAAAAATTTTTTTAAAAAGAAATAAAAAAAAGAAAAGAAACAGTAACAGCGGCACACATACATCATTTGTGTCCCAGGATACACGCCATGTTGGGACAACAGATCAACCTGCCGTCTAACAGACTCCTGACTATTATAATCCCCTCCTGCCTTCCACATCTGTGCCTTCTCTGTATTCACCAAGTGTCTGGGATTTGTGCAGATGATCTCATTGTGTGCCTCTTCAGAAAGCCATACGTTTTATGGGAAAGAAACCAGGCTTAGACTGCAATAAATCCACCTTCATTACACATCAAAGCTTAGCGAATTCATCCAGTGCGTGTGTTATCTTGTGCCCTGTCTGCCAGAGCACACACTGAAGTCTTTTCTTTCAACCACGTGTGTTTAATGATGCATCCCCCTCCGTGTCCAGAAACTTCCTTTCGTCTTTAGAACGACAATCAGTATCCTGCCCGTTTTGTCCCTGTGGCTTTTTCAACACGTCCTTCCAGTGGAGCCCAAACAAACAAAACAGCAGAAAAAACCTTTCCAACGTACCGTTTGAACTAGTCAGAGTTGGGAACAAATTGAGAGAAATATTCAAAGAAGATTGCGGCACATACACAAACATTTTCTCAACTTTCTTTAAAGGTAAGATACTTTACTTCTAGGGCCACCCGGGGGGGCTCAGTTTGTTAAGCGTCCCACTCTTGATTCCGGCTCAGGTCATGATCTCACGGTGCCTGGGATCGAGCCCCACATCGGGCTTCATGCTAACGGTGCAGACCCTGCTTAGGATTTTCTCTCTCCCTCTCTCTCCGCCCCTCCCTCGTGCAGGTGCGCTCTCTTTATCTCTCTCAAAAAATAAATAAACATTAAAAAAAAATACTTTACTTCTTGGCCTACACTGTGGGTGTAGACGAAGTGGTGTGCGTATACGTTTGTATGTATTTTAAAAAGCAGTAAACAGAAAATATTAATACAACGCGACCAAACATCCTGTGAAATCTATTTTGACTTTTCATTTAAAACAAACCAAAACAGGGGCGCCTGGGTGGCTTGGTCGGTTAAGCGTCCGACTTTAGCTCAGGTCGTGATCTCACGGTCCGTGAGTTCGAGCCCCGAGTCGGGCTCTGTGCTGACAGCTCAGAGCCTGGAGCCTGTTTCGGATTCTGTGTCTCCCTCTCTTTCTGCTCCTCCCCTGTTCATGCTCTGTCTCTCTCTGTCTCAAAAAAATAAATAAACGTTAAAAAAATTTTTTTAAAAAAATAAAACAAACCAAAAAAAATCAACAATGCTTTTGTTTTCACAGAAGACACTAGAACCATCAGAAAGTATTTACTCTGTTTTTGGTATGTCTTCTTCCAGCGACAGGGAACACCAAAATAAGGGTTCTTTCAGCCCAGACTGTCACATCACGATGTATCTGCATCCTAAAGGCCAGGGGCCTTTCGAAACAATCATTACATTGTCCTTCCAGCAATAATACACTGTAACACTTTGCAATTGTTTCCCTAGAGTCAGAGGGATCCATCCGGTGGTAGTAGCCACAGGCGAAACAGGCAGCAACATGGGTGTAAACACATCCTTTAGAGCTTCTCAAGGGGAAATGCAAAAATAGATAATGCAAGAACCACAGGACAAAGTCTTACAGGCTATTTTAACCAGGCTTGAGTTGTAGGTGGTACTTTCCAGAAAATTAGAATCAAATAAAATAGGTCCTTTCCCTCAAGAGTCTAAAATCTATGCCGCTAAAGCGTGTATGTATTCGGTCTCGCTCTAAACCGCCCGTTTATAGGAGCGCCGGGAGCTCCAAGATTCCTCGGTCCCCAAGGAGTGACAAAGTGGCCTGTTCAGAAACCCTCAGTGGCTTCATAGCAGTTCAAACACCACTTTGCTTCACCCCGCGTTCGGATTCCTTTACTCCCGGCTCCTACCCCTTCATCAGGAGGATGGGGGTGGGATTCGACCTCTTTTCTCCTTCAGTTATGCGCTTGATTCGACCAAACAGAGGGGAAAGAGATGTTTTGAGGCGGGGGAAGAAACAGATGATGTGCAGACTTTGGGTCTATTTACAGTCATAGCCACTGAGCCAACGAAATCTGACATTGCTGACTGAAAAGAAATGACCTGTCAAATCTTCATTAGGCCCAGGATCCACAGAGTTCAGTGGGTGAGACCGTTATCATTCTGTAGGCCCGGTCATAGTGAGCCTCGGGTCTCTATACCCCTCCTCAGAAGAAACATAAGAGGGGCACCTGGCTGGCTCCGTTGGAGGAGGGTGCGACTCTTGATCTCGGAGTTGTCGGTTCGAGCCCCACTTTGGGTGGTAGAGATTATTTAAAAATGGAATCTTTAAAAAATTAAAGAACCAAGATAAAGGAATCACAGGTTGAGTCCTGGTACCTCATTTTTTACGTCCTGGTGCTAAGCTGTTGTTACACCTGCCGTGCTCGCATTCACCCACCAGGCTTAGACTGCAGTTTGTCCTGACGATAAGGGCCAGGGCAGAATCAGACTCAAGTCATGATGGTCCGGCCAAGGTAGGGACAGTCGTGTTCAGTTTTGTTTTGCTTTTTTTCAGTCGCTTCATCATTTTTGTCAGATCATTCGGATCACTATATGCTCAATTTAGAAAATTCCAAGAGTATACATAATTATAAAGAAGTAAAATAATGCCGCCACCTGGAGACAAAAGCCTGTTTTGTGTAGTACAGAATACTTTTTCCGGGTTAGTTTAGGAGCTTACTTACCATCAGCGGAATGGGTAGCAAATCTTTACAAAGCCATGGTGTTGTTTCTCTGGTTTCACCTGGACAGCACTGGAATGTGGTGGTATTTCTCTCAGGATATTGTAGCCATCTATTTTCTTGTCTGCCATGACTTGTTCTTGAGGGAGTGTCTATCACATAGTAGTTGTTCAATAAACACTTCCTTTTTTTTTTTTTTTTTTTTTTTTTTTTTTAGTTTATTTATTTCGAGAGGGAGAGTGAGCAGGGGACGGCCAGAGAGAGAGAAAGAGCGTGATAAAGAATACCCAGCAGGCCCCATGGCAACAGCACAGAGCCTGATACAGGGCTCGAGCCCACAAACTGTGAGATCATGACCTGAGCCAAGACCAAGAGTTGGACACGCAACTCGCTGAACCACCCAGGCGTCCCTCAATAAACATTTCTTAACGGAAGCAAATGAAATCAATCTAATCACCCGGCCATGGACTCCCAGGTAGACTTGGAAGCCAGAATCAAAAGTTTCGTTCTGGTTCACAGTTGTAGCCAAGAGCAAATCGAGTTTTATCTGCTAAGGAATATTTATTTTGCTTTCAAAGTACAACATCTACCCTCTTAAACTTGAATTCGCTTCATGGAATTTTCCATCTCTGTCGATTCTGACATCTCATAAATGTCCAGGGAGAGAAAAAGAAAAAAAAAAGTCACAGAATGATCGGTATTTAACAATTTCTAATTAGAGTATTTCCCATTGTCAACACAGATATCTTATTTTCAAACTTTGTTCATAACTCCGGTGGGGGGAAAAAAAATCAAAGGCACATGGGATATATATGAGAGATCCAGACCTGAAAGGACAGGATGTGGGCTTAAAACTTGGCTCTGGCATTTTCTTTTCCCAACTTAAACGTCCCTTGGTGGGGGGCGGGGGGAGGCGGGGTGGGGGTGCTGGGTGGCTCGGTCAGTTAAGCATCCAACCCTTGACTTCAGCTCACGTCGTGATTTCACGGCTCGTGGGTTCAAGCCCCATGTCGGGTTGTGTACTGACAGTGTGAATGAAACCTGCTTGGGATTCTCTCTCTCTCTCCCTCTCTGTCTGCCCCTCCCCTGCCCGTGCACTCTCTCTCTCTCTCTCAAATAAGTAAATAAACGTTTAAAAAAGTCGCCCTTGGTTTCTTCGTTGGTGAAATTAGTAATATCCACAAATAGCTGACTGAATCACACTCCCTTGCTGGGATGAATCGGCAAAGACACACGATTCTTACTCTGAGATCTAAGACGTGGGTGGAAAAGTTTGAAACAGTGGTGAGCAGTCCCATCTGGGCATGTCCTGGGGGAAGGACAGCTGACTGACCACCCAAGTGACACCAGTTCCAATTGACTCTTGTCCAGGACATAGCCCACCCACCCGCACGCTCAAAAACTCATTCCTGTCACCGTCCAGAGTTGCCTGGGCTCAGGGGGCTGATGTGCCCTGACATCACAGGAGGTGACAGTGATAAATCTCCAGGCCATGTGGTTCATTTACAACAAAAAATAGCGTGTGGGTGACCTGTGCCCCCAATGTCTCCTCCACCCCAGCCGAGTCTCCCCTCCACTCGCCCACGGTAAGTGGGCTACGTGGAAAACAAATATGTGAGGATGTTGTTTTGTAAGCCTAGAATCAGAACAAGAGAAATTAGTTGCATAATTCAAAGGTTCAAGGGTATCGAGGGTTTGGGTTCCGTCCATTGCGCTGAACTCTTCTGCTGTCCCAGTAAAATGAAACCCTTTCAGGCATTGTTATCGGTAACAATCTGATCTGGATGTACCGTGACTGAATGTTGCAGTCAGATTTTAGTGCTTGGAGTGGTTGGACCAGAAAAGTTCAGCTTGTCGGCCAGATTCCTTGCATTTTAAAGACATATATGTTGTTGGGATCCCTGAGTGGCTCGGTCGGTTGAGCGTCCGACTTCGGTTCAGGTCATGATCTCACGGTTCGTGAGTTCGAGCCCCGCGTCGGGCTCTGTGCTGACAGCTCAGAGCCTGGAGCCTGCTTCGGATTCTGTGTCTCCCTCTCTCTCCGCCCCTCCCCTGCTCGTGCTGTCTCTCTCTGCTTCTCAAAAATAAATAAACATTAAAATACAAATTAGAAAGAAAAAACCCACAAAGCTACGTTTCTTTTTAAAAATGTATGCTGTTTAATGAAAATAGAGGGAAAAACCTATATTGATCTAAAAAATGCAGCCTGACTGCCAGGATCCTTAAACAAACACAATCTTAAACTGCCCAGAGCCAGGTAGGGTGCGGTGCTGTGAATCGCCCACCTTTAGCCTCCTGACCACACCCATGGCTGGAGAGACAGAGCTTGACGAAGCGGGTAGAGGAGAGAGACAGACCAAGTGACACAGACGTGGCCTGGGGTAGACTTGAGAACCCAGTTGCCGGCCTCACCTGTCTCCATCCCTTGGCGAGGAAACCAAATGTTGCCAATTGTTCAGTTTCACTTAGTTCGTCTAAGTGTCCATCCCTCTCTTGGTATTTCTACCTTCTAATAAAATCATCAGTGATGTGGTTTGGGAGTGATGGGGTGGGGCAGAGGAGTGGGGGGAGCGGTCCAGAGCCAACGGCCGAGAAAGAATTCTTAAAACATCTTTGGTGCAAAAATGTGGTTTTATTAAAGCTCGGGGACGGGATCCGTGGGCAGAAAGAGCTGCCCCGGGATTGTGAGGAGAGACTTGGGAGTTGGGGGCCGGAGGGGGTGGGGTGGGTAAAGGCCAGGCTAAGTTCCCAAAAGGATTTTCGCGTGCTAAAGAGCACTCACGAGATGGTGGAGGCCTAGCTATTGTCAAGCTAAGGTTGTTTCTCCTGCCAGCAAAAGCATTGACCTTAAGACAGTAGGGGGTTCCTGGAGAAGATGTTCTGCTCTGTCCGTCTCAAGTATTTGTCAATGGGCTGCAGGTTATAGGGAAACTTAATTTTATCTACCATTTCCTTCTGCCTTTGTTTCCCACTACGATCAGTGGGAGCACCTACAGGGCCACTTAAAAATAATATGTAAAATCTCTTCAATTCCCAACACTTCAAGTCGGCAAATTGACAAGCAAGTTAACCCTACCAACCAACTGACATATTTATAGACTGGTTTCTATTTAAATATCTGTGCAGAGGGGCACCTGGGTGGCTCAGTCGGTTAAGCGTCCGACTTCGGCTCAGGTCATGTTCTCACGGTCCATGAGATCGAGCCCCGCGTTGGGCTCTGTGCTGACAGCTCAGAGCCTGGAGCCTGTTTCAGATTCTGTGTCTCCCTCTCTGTGACCCTCCCCTGTTCATGCTCTGTCTCTCCCTGTCTCAAAAATAAATAAATGTTGGGGCGCCTGGGTGGCTCAGTCGGTTAAGCGTCCGACTTCGGCTCAGGTCATGATCTCACGGTCCGTGAGTTCGAGCCCCGCGTCGGGCTCTGTGCTGACAGCTCAGAGCCTGGAGCCTGCTTCAGATTCTGTGTCTCCCTCTCTCTCTGACCCTCCCCCGTTCATGCTCTGTCTCTCTCTGTCTCAA
>NC_064809.1:20707215-20774697 GCF_023721935.1 Panthera uncia | reverse complement strand
ATATATATATATATATATATATATATATATATATATATATATCTGTGCAGAGAGGGGCACCTGGCTGGCTCAGCTGATAGAACATTAGACTCTTGACCTCAGGGTCATGAGTTCAAGCCCCAAGTTAGGTGGAAAGCTTACTTACATTAAGTAAATCGAAAAATGAAATAAATGTGTCTGTAGAGAGAGCTACAACCATCTTTTATTGAACTCTCAGGCTTTCTTGTTTGACAAAATGTAGCACCAGATGATAAAAGGAGCTTACGACTCCAAGGCTAGGACAGATGCCAAGATGGAGAATTGAGAAGATCAGAAAGAAAATCTGGGAAACGTCTAAAAAGACAAAAGGAGGGGAAGTGTTCGTTAACTCACTGGGGGAAATCCTTCCACAACGTATGCATATCAGACCATTGTGCTGCACACCATAAATATTTTACAATTTTATTTCAACTCAATATGCTGAAAATAAATAAAACAAAACGACATCTTCCATTGACAAAAAAGAGACAGGAAAGAAGGAAATTTTGTTTTCTTCTTGCCAAAAGTAAGTAAATTTTTAAGGCGTGGTTGCATTTACCTTTTGTTTAAATTTAATTTTTATGGTCATCGTCCTGATTCTATAAGTGACAGAATGAACACCTGCAGAAAGGAGAGGATTTTTTTTTTAATTTTTTTGATAATGTTTATTTTTGAGAGAGAGAGAGATGGAGTGCGAGCAGGGGAGGGGCAGAGAGAGAGGGAGACACAGAATCCAAAGCAGGGTCTAGGCCCTGAGCTGTCAGCCCAGAGCCGGACGCGGGGCTCGAACCCATGAACGGTCAGATCGTGACCTGAGCCGAAGTCGGCCGCTTAACCGACTGAGCCACCCAGGTGCCGAGGAGAGGCCTTTTATAGGTTGAAAGATGCTGGAGGGAGGGAGGGGAGAGGCAGTTAACCACCCTGCCTTGACTGAAGGTGCAAAATGGCTTTAAACCTCGTAGAGGCTTAAAGATAAAACTCTGATGATCCAAGTTGTGAGCTTATGATATTCAGGAGGCAGCTGCAAGGAACATGGGAAAAGGAAGCTGCCTTTCACCAGGACGGTGACTGTGGCTACCATCGGTTTAAACATCTTGTGCTTTGTGGCAAACAAGCAACAAACCTCTCGTTTTCCCCACCAGTGTGTCTAAGTACTTCCTGTACACCCAAATCAGCTGGGGACTGAAACGCCTCTTTTTAAGTGTCAGACTTGTCTTCTAATCTGGAGGGAGGTTTGGCCCATGATAGTGAAAGACACTAAAAATCCCTCATTCCACTAAAAAGATGCATAAGGGGTAACCTCTCCGAATACAGATTTAGCTCTCAGGTGGTACAACGTGAGACTTATTATCACGGAACAATTATTAGGATTAAATGAAGCAGAGATCCTTGACGCCTTTCCTCGTCGCGATCTACTGATTAAAGCGACAGTGAGCTTAACGCTAAAGTACAACGGTGTAGTCCCTGTTGTGTTCGAAACAAAAGAGGTGACCTTTTCCGTCAGAGACAAATGTGTATACTTTGAAGTCTTCATTCATGCTACCCTTAAAAAGGCATCACCTTCCATCTCATGAACATCAAACATCTTCTAATTCTGATCCATCATTTTAATTTTCTTTTTAAGGGGGCTCCATGCCCAACGTGGGGCTTGAAGTCACAACCTCCAGAGCGAGAGTCACATGCTCTACTGACTGAGCCAGCCAGACGTCCCTGATCTATCATTTTATTACTTTAATACATTTTTCAACGTTTACTTATTTATTTTGTGAGTGAGAGAAAGCACAAACAGGGGAGGTACAGAGAGAGAGGGAGAGAAAGGATCCCAGGCAGGCTCTGCACTGACCGTGCAGAGCCCGACGTGGGGCTTGAACTCACGAACCGCGAGATCGGGACCTGAGCCGAAATCAGGAGTCGGACGCTTAACCGACGGAGCCACTGATGCACTAAAGCTGAACGTATCAGATTAACGATAACTCTGGGTGGCCTCCCTAGTGTCCGTATCTTCAGCTCAGAGCCTAATTGGACAAAAAAGGAAGCGGTTTGGGGCAGAAGCCCCTTTTGGACAGAATCATGAAGCATTTGATGAGGGAGGACCGCCATTCGCTCTGTGTCTGAGACACGAAGCCAGCAACAGTCCCTGCCCCATGTCACATCCATGAATCGAATCTGGACAGTCCTGCCACATGTCAGCTGTGCTGTGGAAATCAAGGCCCCGGGTCTTTGCCGTGCTTCACCAGAGCAAGATCGGATATCATTTTATTTCAGTGTTCCTCCTTACCCGATGTCCATAATGAGGTCCCTGGGATACTGAGGAAAGGTTGAGCTGTATGACCTTTTTCAAAAGATCTTCACGTCCAAGGAGTTTCTGTTTTTTTGTTTTGTTTTGATCGTTATAGCTGGATGCTTAATGATAAATTAGAGCTATCTGGAAAATTCATCTAGAACACATGATTCTCTTATAGTGCTAGATGAATCCATCACCAGTGGACTTTGTTAAATTTAGCAGAAAAGAAAATGGCCTTTGTTCTTGTATAGCATATGCAAAAGTATACAATTTGTCTAAGAAGATATTCTGTAACTCACTTAAGAAGCACAACATGGAAGGATGTAATAAACATTGTTTTCTCTGCTCTAAATCCGAAGCGCCTAAAACCAACGAGAGACACAAATATCAGTGAGAGAATCGTAAAGCACACAAACGATTGGAGATCTCCCGCAAATAGGCACACAGAACTTGTTTATGGTTTGTATTTTAATTGGTATCTTTACTGCACTTAAAAGTCAGCAAGGGGCACAGCTATGATATATCACAGTTTTCCTTTCATTAGGTGGAACACCAGCGCATTTCAAAGTCTGTACGGGGTTTCTGTGGATAGCTAAAGTTTTAAGAATTTTACTTTGCTGACGAAGGTGGACTTTTTTTAAAAAATCACTTTTTTTTAAAGATAGGAACAGAATTCATTGTAATCATTTATGCAGAAAAGTATCCCTTTGTCACAGTTAAAAAAAATTTTAGTTTACTTATCTTTTGAGAGAGAGAGAGAGAGAGAGAGCAAGCAGGAGAGGGGCAGAGAGAGAGAGAGGGAGAGAGAGAATCCCAAGCAGGCTCAGCACTGTCGACGCAGAGTCTGATGCGGGGCTTGAACTCATGAACCGTGAGATCATGACCTGAGCCAAAATCAAGAGTTGGGTGCTTGACTGAGCCACCCAGGCACCCCTCCCTTTGTCACATTTTTAAATCTATCTGCACGGCCTTTTTTTCTTGGTATATTTTTATTTTTTTTATTATTTATTTTTTTATTTTAATTTTTTTTTCAACGTTTTTTATTTATTTTTGGGACAGAGAGAGACAGAGCATGAACGGGGGAGGGGCAGAGAGAGAGGGAGACACAGAATCGGAAACAGGCTCCAGGCTCCGAGCCATCAGCCCAGAGCCTGATGCGGGGCTCGAACTCACGGACCGCGAGATCGTGACCTGGCTGAAGTCGGACGCTTAACCGACTGCGCCACCCAGGCGCCCCTCTTGGTATATTTTTAATAAGGTATCTTGAAATTTTGCCATTTGCTAATCTGCAGGGTTGTGGATTTTCTTTCTTAATTCTGTTTGACGTCTTGGAAAATTTTGGACTTTTTGAAAAAAATTTCAAGGGGGTTTAACTCGGCTGACAGAAAACTAACATAATGGGACATTTTAAACGGAAGGATTTATTTTTGTTTTAAGAGAAATGGCTAATAGAAAATGAATTCCTATTAAACCAAAGATTCTTACCTATTGCACTGGTTCAAGACATGTATAATGAGATATGGACATTTTATAATAGAGCCCTTATCAGAAATGAGTTTATGGTTGGTTCTAAAGGACATCATTTAACACAGGTTCCCCCTCCTTCCTCCCTTCCTTCCTTTTTCACTTGTGAAATCCTCACTTAATATTTTATACTGCTTAGAGTGTTTGGGGCTACGAGTCCCACAGTTAGCTACCTCCTTTTCAGTTGTTTATGGCACACAGGGCCAGGGGTTAGGCTCTGTCCCTGCGTAAATCACGAGAAAAGCAAGAACATAGCACTTATTACTGCATTTTGTTCACTGATACAAGGAAGTCATTCTCAAGCTACACGCTCAAAGAATATTGATTTTCTTGCACAGAACCAAGATATTCTGTCCCCTAAAAATTAAACTGTGATGGAAAAAAAAAATTTTTTTTAAGGGGCGCCTGAAGGGCTCAGTCGGTTAAGCATCTGACTTCGGCCCGGGGCGTGATCTCACGATTCGTGAGTTCAAGCCCAGCATTGGACTCTGTGCTGACAGCTCAGAGCCTGGAGCCTGCTTTGGATTCTGTGTCTCCCTCTCTCTCTGCTCATGCTCTGTCTCTCTGTCTCTCAAAAATTAATAAGTGCTAAAGAAAAAAAATTAAAAAGAATTAAACAGTGATGACTTTTTCACAACTCAAATGAAAATTTAGGTTGATGATAGTTTCCTCTGTTGGTCTTTATAGAGTTGTCTTTTTCTTAAATCTTTGACTCTTGCTATAAATTGTATATAGGCATTATTTGCCTATTAGAGACAGTATCTGATGTAACACAAAAGTATATATTTAATTCTTACATACTTACTCTATCCATATTTCATGGTATTTCATTAAAAAGCCTCATGAGCCCTGGGTGTTGTATGGAAACCAATTTGACAATAGATTGTATTTTAAAAATAAATAAATAAATAAATAAATAATAAAAAATAATAAATAATAAATAAATAAATAAATAAATAAAAAGCCTCACGATTTCTAGATGCTTTGCCACACGAAAGCATTAGAGAACCACTAATATAACTCTGCTATTAACTAACGTTAAACATTTTGACTGAACTCTGATTTTTATTGATAAGAATGTAAAATACACGTACATAGTGTGTATATGTAAAAACAGCTCACATTTAATTATGACGTTTTATTTTATTTTATTTTATTTTATTTTATTTTCATTTTTTAATCTTTATTTATTTTTGAGAGAGAGAGAGAATGACAAAGTGAGAGCAGGGGAGGAACAGAGAGAGCGAGGGAGACGCAGAATCCAAAGTAGGCTCCAGGCTCCGAGCTGTCAGCACAGAGCCGGGCACGGGGCTCAATCCCATGAACCGAGAGATCGTGACCTGAGCCGAAGTCGGACGCTTAACCGACTGAGCCACCCAGGCGCCCCTAATTATGACATTTTTAAATAGGACAAGTATTTTGGGGTGCCTGGGTGGCTCAGTAGGTGAGGCGTCTGACTCTTGATGTGTCTCAGATCATGAGCCCAGGATTGTGGAATCGAGTCCCAGATCAGGCTCCACGCTAAGCATAGAGATTCTCTCTCTTTTTCCCTCTGCCCCTCTCCCCCACTCGTGTTCTCTCTTTCTCTCTCTCTCAAAATAAAAATAAAATAAAATTGAACAAGGGGCGCCTGTGTGGCTCAGTTGGATAAGCATCCGACTTCGGCTCAGGTCATGATCTTACGGTTCGTGGGTTCAAGCCCTGCGTCAGGCTCTGTGCTGACAGCTCAGAGCCTGAAGGCTTCTTCGGATTCTGTGTCTCCCTCTCTCTCTCTCTCTGCCCCTCCCCTGCTTGTGCTCTGTCTCTCTCTCTGTCTCTCTCTCTCTCTCTCTCAAAAATAAACATTAATTTTTTTAAAAAAAATAAATAAAATTGAACGAGCGTTTTGACATCTGCCCCTCCCTCAACAGAAAATACATTTTGAGCAAAGTGCAAACTGATGTACGAGTTTGCAGGTCTTCTCGATCCGTGTCACTGGTACCCATAATAAGGCTCATTCAAACCCTTTTCCTTGTGTATTCATTTTGTCCTTACTTGCTTTTAACCACTGGGGATGTAGTTTCTTTCCTATTTAGCTGACGGGTGCCTCCCACAGTTTGGGTTTCAATCGCCCCCTCACGGATGTGTTGTCATTTTTCCCAGGAAAGTCCACATTGGTCTTTTTGGTACTGTCTTGTCTCCCAGCTCACTGGAAAGACCCTCAACGGCTCACTCCCCCTTCCCTCCGAATGGACAGAGCTCTGCGTTGGCGATCTGGCTCTACTTCAGTGGTTCTCAAACTTGGCTGCACGTTAGAATCACCTGGGAACCCTTTAACACCATCCCCCCTCTACCCCCACCCCCCACTCCCCACCAGTTAGGTTAGGGTGGTGGTGTGGGGTCCAGGCCGCCTTTTTTTTTTTTTTTTTTTTTTTTATGATCCACTGTATGTTTTTATTTTTTTATTTTTATTATTATTTTTTAAATTTACATCCAAATTAGCATAGAGTGCAACAATGATTTCGGGAGTAGATTCCTTAATGCCCCTTGCCCATTTAGCCCATCCCCCTCCCACACCCCCTCCAGCAACGCTCAGTTTGTTCTTCGTATTTATGAGTCTCTTCTGTTTTGGCCCCCTCCCTGTTTTTATATTAGTTTTGTTTCCCTTCCCTTATGTTCATCTGTTTTGTCTCTTAAAGTTCTCATATGAGTGAAGTCATAGGATTTTTGTCTTTCTCTGACGGACTAATTTCACTTAGCATAACGCCCTCCCGTTCCAGCCACGTAGTTGCAAATGGCAAGATTTCATTCTTTTTGATCGCCGAGTAATACTCCATTGTATATATATATACCACATCCTCTTTATCCATTAATCCATCAGTGGACATTTGGGCTCTTTCCATACTTTGGCTATTGTTGATGGTGCTAATATAAATATGGGGGTGCATGCGTCCCTTCTAAACAGTACACCTGTATCCCTCGGATACATGCCTAGTAGTGCTATTGCTGGGTCGTAGGGTAGTTCTATTTTTAGTTTTTTGAGGAACCTCCATACTGTTTTTCCAGAGTGGCTGCACCAGCTTGCATTCCCACCAGGCAGTCTTTTTAAAAGATCTCCAGGTGATTCTGGAATGTGTTGCCAAGGTTATAAACCACGGCTCTAGTATGTAGGTCTTACCTACATACTATAGCTGGCCTCTGCTGACTTCTCTAATACAGCATGATGCAGGGAGAACCATCCCCTTAAACCACCCTCCTAAATAAAACCTCAATGAATAAAACAAAACAACTATTAAGGCAGAGTTCATGTGATTTATGCCTGCTCACCCCCACATTCTTCAAGTCAGCTCTCCAAGCTTAGAATATAAGGACAAAGGAGGTAAAACAAACACAAACAAACAAACAAAGGCAATGAACGATCCTGACTATCTTATGAACTTTGCCATTATTCTTTAATGTTGGTTTTGCATATCAGTGACCAAAGCTGTTTTTAAACTTCTTACAAGTTTCGTATAGTTGTGGTTCTTCATTCAGTTTCATTCAGTCTGAATCATAAAATCCGAATTAAAACTTTCATTGTTTGTTTATCCAAAGCTGTGTAGACTGTAAAGTTCTCAGGACCAATCGCTACCCTTTTTCATTCATGTATCCCAGTGTCCAAGAGAGGCCCGAACCCTGAGTCACAGCCCTTCAATAAATCAATTCGTTAGGCCATTAACCCACAAATGGACAAATGCTGGGATGTGGAGAGCTAAGCACTTACTGAAGTCAAATCAGATAGAAGTTCACAGCTAAGGGCAGGTGGTGTATATTTACAACCCATGCACAGCTATCAGGAAGGAAATCAAGATAAATTCAGGCAACATGTCCCAAATTTCTGGTCATTTGTCAAAGGAGGTGAGTATAAAGATATACGTGGACATAGTTAAGTAACTAGGAAAAGCCAAGGATAATAAAAAGTCAAAGCAAATGACATGCATAGGTTGAATTACATACTTTCACAGAAGATTGAGACATTGTGCCCACTGAGAAAGCTCCATGGATTCGAGATAAACCTTTTAAAAAATATTTATTTATTTGTAAGAGAGAGAGAGAGAGAGAGAGTGCACAGGAGCAAGACAGAGAGACAGAGAATCCTAAGCCGACTCCACACTAACAGCACAGAGCCAGATGCGGGGCTCGAACTCACGAACCACAAGATCATGACCTGAGCCAAAGTCAGACACTTAACTGACTGAGCCATCCAGGCAGCCCTTGAGATAAACCTTTAACTACAGGCAGGATTTAGAAATGATAGAAGGAACAGCCACCTTCGGGACAGGAGAACGGCAGAGGCCAAGGATGGGAGTCAGGGGTGAATGTGGGGCAGGCTCGAGACGCAACAAGTCCTTGTTGGACCTGACTTGTTGGTCAGTCAAGCTGGGTCAGAAGTTTCCTGGCAGGGAAAATGAAGTCTGGGTATTTTCTTTAAATCTTTGGAGGGTGTGTGTGTGTGTGTGTGTGTGTGTGTGTGTCTGCTGGCAGAAAGTATGTAAGTGAAGAACCAGAAACTTGAGTCAATTTTTATTACTACAGTAGTCTAGGTGATAAGCATCTGGCAATGGGTGTACATGATAAGAACTAAAAAAAAAAAACATATGGAGCGTCTGGGTGGCTCAGTCAGTTAAGCATCTGACTTCAGCTCAGGTCATGATCTCAAGGTTCATGAATTCAAGCCCCGCATTGGCTTCCATGCTATCAGTGTGGAACTTGCTTCAGATCCTCTGTCCCCTTCTCTCTCTGCAACCCCCCCCCCCCCCCCACGCTCCCTCTCTCTCTCTCTCTGTCTCTCAAAAATAATAAACATTAAAAAAAAGAATAAATAGGGGCACCTGGGTGGCTCAGCGGGTTAAGCCTTGAACTCGGCTCAGGTCATGATCTCACAGTTCGTGAATTCGAGCCCCGCGTTGGGTGCTGTGCTGACAGCTCAGAGCCTGGAGCCTGCTTCGGATTCTGTGGCTCCCTCTCTCTCTGTCCCTCCCCTGCTTGCAGTCTCTCTCTCTCTAAAAAATAAACATTAAAAAAAAACAAGAAAGAAAAGGTATGACAGCAAGACACATTTAAGATGAAGAATCCATGGGACTTCAGGATGGTTGTTGTCTATGAAACAAAGGAAAGAGAAGAGACCAAGATGATTGTGAGGTTTAGTATCTAAATGATACTCTGCAGATCGGGAGACTGAAGGAAAACAGATCTCTCAGCATTCGAAGACACCATCTAGAAGCCTCTTGTAAGGATTATAATGATAATCTCAGGTACACAAGGTGGAAGTTAAAGTCTGTTCATTTCAATGATCAAATCTGAGGAGGATGTATCAATTACTGAGGTAAATTTAAGCAGACATTTGATGTCATTTGTTTTCAGAAGCACAGATGTACATTATTTTCAACGCAATTAGCTTCTAACTGAACGTATCCATTCCGATCTGTGACAGGCTTTCTAGTTTTATCAGAGAAAAAGATTTTCAGTGGGGCAGTCATGTATACAACGCATTCTGAAGATTTGTATCATCCTTGCATGTATAGACCAGGGTGCATCTTTAAGTAATCCAAATCAAATGCGACCAGAAGGTGAAAAAATGGGAATTCGTATCTGTACCAAATGCACATCCTGAATAAGTGTCGTTTGTTTTAACTCTTTCGTATAGTAAACCTGATGGAAACAACAGTATTCTTTCGTGGTGCAATGAGAAAGAAAATATCCTTTTTAAACACTGGTGGTAATGTTTCCGATTAATTACATGTCGCAGCAAACATGAACGGCAACTGCTTGTATCATTCAGTAATTCTGGTAAGGGGTCCCAGCATTCTCTGAATGAAAAGAATTGACTGAAGTCATTAGATCAGACTGCTTATATTTCCCCTTATCTGGGCCTTTATTTGTTGGGCCATCTCCCCGAATTCTGCTCTTCGTGATTAACATCCGTGTTCTACCCACACTCAAGGGTCTGCTCAAATATCACTCTCCCTTTTCTGAAGTTCTATTGCACTCACCGTCTTTATGCCTGTCTTCGTCCATTCAGACTGCCGAAACAAAAACCACCGACTGGGTGCCTTATAAACAACAGAAATGGATTTCTCACTGTTCCAGAGGCTGGAGATCTGAGGCTGGGGGGCCAGCATGGTGGGGTGAGGGTGCTCTCCCAGGTTGCAGACTTCTTGTTATGTTTTCATGCGGTAGGAGGGGGCAAGGGATTTCTCTTGGGCCTCTTTTCTAAGGGCACGAAGTTCATTACAAGAACCTATCGTCTCCTCAAGGCCCCACCTCCTAATAGCATCACTTTAGGGGGTAGGTTTCAACACCTGAATCGGGGAGGAAGACGTTCGTTCTTTGGCACACCTCCTTTAGACTGGTCATTTTCTATGCTTACTACTTGCTTTCTTTTACTTGTTTTCCTCCCCTAGCAACTGTGGAGGGATCTCCCTATGGAATGGAGGAACACGCTAAACGACCCTCGCGGTGGAAAGTACCAGGTAGATCCAGCGGGTGACCCATTCTACGGCTGGACATTCTGCAATTCAATTGGTCTTTCTCTTTAATGAGTCGGTACCATGCAAAGAGGGGTTGTGCCATATGACGTCATGCCTACAATCTGTAGTGATCAAGCATGTTTCATGGTTTTGGGTCAGAACCTGGTTTGGACAAACTAGGTAGAAAGGACTTTTTTAGGATAGTTGTGGAAATTGTAATATGAATGGGATGTTAGATAAGATGTCCGTAAGTTTATGGACATGAAAACCTGGAGACCATCAAGTGAAAAGAGCAATTAACAAGACCTGAGCCACCCAGGCTCCCCGCTAATGCTATTTTTTTTTAATTTTATTTTTTAATGTTTATTTATTTATTTTTTTGAGAGAGAGAGAGACAGAGCATGAACAGGGAGGGTCAGAGAGAGAGGGAGACACAGAATCTGAAGCAGGCTCCAGGCTCTGAGCTGTCAGCACAGAGCCCGACGCGGGGCTCCAACTCACGGACCCCGAGATCATGACCTGAGCGGAAGTCCGACGCTTAACCGACTGAGCCACCCAGCCTCCCCACTAATGCTATTTTTAACATTTCAAGAACAGCCCTTGTCCTAATCATTGGTTCGTACCTTTAACCATATCTCCATCTTTGGGTGGTTTTAATACTACCAGCCCTCATCTGCATACTCCCCATTAATTCATTTCTTCTCTGATTTGCCTCTCCATAATTATCCCGAGCACATTTGAAGGCGCCTTTTGGCAAAATCACACTGGGATCACCTATATTCTGAAAATATACCTATCTGATTTTTTTTTTGAACCGCCTTCAAGTAGATTAAGTTCCCTTTTTTCTTCCAACTTCTGTAGATGGTACTCTGTTATTTCCTATGACAAGAGAAGTGTTAGGCTAAGCTGGCTTCGTTCTTTTGGAAGTTACGTCCTTCTGTGCCTTCCCCTCTTCAGCCTATAGAATGATGGACTGCCCGCTGTCAGTCTCACGGACAGGCTGGGGCTGAGATTTTCCCAGCTAGAGTCCCTCCAAGGCCCAGTAGACCATTCGATGGCTAAGAAGAGACCATGTGAGGGCCCGGAGCACAAAGCAGGGGCCACGGCTGGGTTCTGGGAGCCACATGCCTCAGAATTTGGAATAGGAGAGCAGGTGAAAGCCAGTCAGAGGCTGAGCCTGACCAGAAAATTCTTCCAGTCCTTCATTTCAGGAGACAGAGGTAAGGGATACGAGAGTGGGTTACCCTGACACTTGGCCTTAGATTTATTTCAGATTTAGGTGTTAAATGCTTTTTGGCTTCTAAAAAGATTTTTCTCCTATACTTTTTATTATTATTTCTGATCTATTGTTTCTGCTTACTTTTTTCATAACGATAGTTTATGGACCCGCAGCTCTCCTTGGCGTCCTCTTTATTCCAATTATTGCCGTCAGAAGAAAACACAAAAGAATATCTTTGTGGCTTTGAGTTAGGCAAAGATTTCTTAGGCCATAAAAAGCACAAACATAAAAGAAAAAAAAATCAATAAATTGAACTTCGTCAAAATTAATATTTGCTTCTTGGAAAACACCAGAAAAAAATGAAAAGGCAAGCCACAGATTAGGAAAAAAATATGCATCATGTATTTCTGACAACTCACATTCAGAATATAAAAAGAACTCTTAAAACTCAGTAAATAAGAATAAAACAAGCAATCTGATTGGAAAATCAGCATAAGAGCTTGACGAGACATTTACAAAAGAATATTTGAATGGCCAACAGGCAGGTAAAAAAATGTTTAACATCATTGGTCAGTAGGGAAATACGAATTAAATCCATAATGAGATGCAACTACACGTCCACTAAAATGGCTAAAATAAAAATAACTGCTAATACCAAATGTTGATGAGGATACAGTGAGAATGTAAAATGGTACAATCCCTCTGAAAAAGTTTGACAGCTTCTTTAAAAGTAAAGTATGGATTTACCTTAGGTATGTACTAATTTACCAGCGTATGTTACCAACTTTTTCATTCCTAGGTACCTACCTAAGAAAAATGAAAACAAACGTCCATATGAAGACTTTTACACGAATGCCCATAGTAGCATTATTCATAATAACCCCCCCCAATGGAAACTATCCAAATGCTTATCTATGGATAAACAAAACGTGGTTTATCCATAAAAGTGACTCAACTGTAAATAGAAATGAGTTTCTGAAATACACATGAATGAATCTCAGAAATGCCATGCTAAATGAAAGAAGCCAAACACAGAAGAATATATACTATGTGATTCCATCGATTTGCCTTTCTATGAAAGGCAGACTGGAATGATAGAAAGCTGATCGGTGGTTTCCTGGCACAGGGGCTGAGGTGGGGGTAGGGATTGAAGGCAAAGGGGCACAGGAAAGGTCTCGGGGTGATACGAGTGTTCTAAAACTTGATTGTGGTTGCCCAACTGTGTATATTTCTCAAAACCCACCGAACTGCATGCCTACAATGGGCAATTTTTATTGAGTGTTAAATATACATCAGTGACACTGTAAAAAATATATATTATTTCCTTCACATTCTAAATCATTTCCTCAAGCTCGTTAGGTACACATGATCCCACTTTCTGCCGTGTTAGTTGGAATACTAATTTTTATTGCTCTCAATTAAAGTTTTATTTCAGTGTGTGTGTGTGTGTGTGTGTGTGTGTGTGTTTATTCCAAACATCCTCTTTTACTGAGAACTAAGGAACTATTAACTATTAACTAAGTTAACTATTAACTACACATTTTTCTTCCGTTTCATGAACAAATCTATTTAACGGGGAAAGGAGGGGGGAGATTTTTCTCTAAGCATTTATAAATTATAAATTTGCTAGTGAATTTGTTCACAATTCTTTGTTTTCTACTTTCTCATTTTACAGTGTGATTTGTTGGCCTTCGATGAATAAGTTGGGAGCTTGTTTTCCAGGCTTCAAAGGCGAGACAGAAAGGCTCAGGGTGGGTGGAGAAGAGGGTCTGTGGGACTCAGGATCTCAGAGCACAGAGCAGAAGGCAGGAGCCCACGGAGCCTTGCACGCCACCCCCTGCCTGGGGAGCAGGCCTGTGAGTGTGGCCCAAGGACAGGAAAACTGGGCAGTATTCTACAAGCCCTGATTCCCCGACACAGACAGCAGAGATGGGCTGAGAACAGCTCCGGCAGGGACAGAGCGAGGAGAGGCTAGTGAGGGTGCTGGGTCACATCCGGGGCAGAAAACTGGAGAAATGCCTACAGACAGAATCTGGACCGGTTTCAGTTCTTCTGATTCTCACAGGGGCTCCTGGAAACTCTCTTGTTTACGCATGGACATATAGGAGGCTGAGCGAGTCCACAGGCTCCCCGCCCTCCCCCAGTCCCCAGCCCCCCCCCCCCCCCCCCCCGGGGCTCCCTGTTGTGGCTCCTGAAATCCCTGTGCTCTCGAGATGCAAATGTCCTTAAGGAGGACATTTTTTCAAAGGAAAAAAAAAAATCCTGACAGCATCCTGCGGTCTCTAAAGAACACTTGCCTTTGGTTCTCCTCGGGTGGACCTGTATGTTCCTAACAGATACAGAATGAAATAAGTTTCTGAGTTGTACCATACGAGGAACCGCAGTTAGAAAAGGGTGCCTGGGTGGCTCAGTCAGTTAAGCCTCTGACTTGGGCTCAGGTCATGATCTCTTGGTGGGTGAGTTCAAGCCCTGTGTGGGGCTCTCTGCTGAGAGAGAGGCATACTTTGGCTTGTCTCCTGTCCTCTCTCCCTCAAAAAAAAAAAGAAGAGGAAGACAGAAACTTAAAAAAGATTTTTTTAAGGTATTAAATCCAATTCTTCCCTTCTAAATTCCATCCTCACCGCCCCACCCCCCCATCCCCTGCCTCCTCTTTTCTCATTTCTTTGACCAAACAATTGCATGCTATCTGCACCCCCCTGCCCCACCGCCCCGGTACAGGTCTGCTCAGTGAGCTAGTCCCTCCGTGCAGCACGGAGCCCACATTAAAGAGTATCTTTGTGTTTCCAATGTCCTTGCCCCCCCCGTGACTGTTCCTCCGCTATCGTTAAGCGACGAAGTGGGACGAGAGAACGCGGAAGCCTCTCAATAGACCCTCGAGTGCAGGTGGACAGGGAGAAATACGAATGTCTTCGGGGATCCTTCCAGAAAGTGGGAGGGAACAAAGGACTTGAAGAACAAATGGGCTCTGAGAGAGTCTTAGGAAAAAGAAGCCGCATCCACTGATGACCAGAGGAAGGAGGAGACGGTTATTATCTAAAGATTCAGAAAGACCAGCATGTCGTTCTGGCCCAGTGCCAGGCACACGTGATGCTCTGGCAAGAATGATCAGAGATCTTCTGGGAAAGCACGGACCGCATGTGTGCTGAAAATGTGTTCTTTCTCTGGGTTTGAGGTGACAGACAGCCACATCACACACCATCCCTTTTTCCATCCTGGTTCCAACCAGGCAATAAACCCGATCATCACCCAGTCTGTCTCAACCATGTGGTTTCTCTAGCCAGCTGAACAAAATATTTTCAGAATGTGGGATGTAAACAAGGGTCCTACTGTTAGCAATTCCGTGTCATTTACTCGGGGTTTATTTTATTTCACTTTAAGTCGCCTTTGAATTCAAAAGATGGCCCGCCTGCGTGATGCATGGAAACAAATCAGAAATATAGATTAGAATGGCGACTGATTAGTTAGCTGTGCAAGTGTCTGTGTAAATGGAAGGAGGGGGGAATCTATTATGCTCCTGGGGTATTGCTTCCCCGCAGAAAATTCAATTGTGAAGAGGGCTTTAAAAGCAATGACTTTAGTCATCTGTGTTCCCTACACAGTGGTTACAGTAAATGCTAATAGAATTCCTAGGCAGACCTCCGCCGGTGCTCATGCGACACAGCTTCACAAAGAAAAACAGGGAGCGGTCCCGAGATGCGAGAGAAGTCCCACAAATATGCATTAGCAGACCGCGATCACAAAACGTGTGTCTCTCACGCTATTGAAGGTGTTTTTCACGAAAACACAATTTTCCAGGTCCATTATTCCCTGTTGTTTGAAAGTATATATCTACGGTGTATGTTGCTAAGTGATAAAGGTTGTGTGACGCTTCTGGTACTCGCTGAGAATCCAAATCAAGACTTGCCTTGGTTTATAAATTTCCTCTGAAACACTTTCCGTCTTCCAAATCGATAGAGAGCTAAATGAGGCATAACAATTTCATTATTTACCCATGGGCCTAGACGATTGATGGTTTCCTGGCCCGGCGCCATGAATTATGCATTTTCTAAAATTTTGTTGACACTTCATAGTTCCACTACCCACCTTTTTTATATTATTTGGAAGCCGGTCAGCTAACGTGAAAATGAGCTCGATTATACGTTTCTTTGAATTTTTCACGGTATCGCCTGAGGGTGGTTAAGTGGCGATCCTGGGGTCACAGATGAGTCGGGCGGCAGCAGACGTCCCCTTGAGCTCACCACCTTCCCTCTTCAGTCGCCTCTTGGTCCTGCACTCACAAGTAATTGGTTTCCAGCTCACCTAATTAGTCTCATCACACTTTGTCAAGTGAAACCAGCTGTATCGTAACTCACAAAAGAATCTTCCTCTGACTGCAACCCCAAGGAATAAGGAATAACGGTGCCCTGCAAGTTGAGGCACCTAGAGGCAAGGAGGAACAATCACCTTGAACCACAAATGATCTGGATCATTTGGCAGAAGGAAAGGCAGCTTCCTCTCACAGGTGAGATCTGGAAGAGTTTTCATCTGAGAAGGGGAATCGGATAGCTCGAGAATGGGGACTTAAGGCATGCCGGGAAACATGGGGAGAGGCTAATCCGTGCTTTGAATCGAGTGACTCTGCAGACAGGTTTTGGTACCACACCTGAGCGCCCTGACAAACAGTGGCATTTCACTGTTATCCAGGAAAGCCCTGGAACCAAACAGGACCCTCCTCCCGGGCGACAGGCTCAAGTTTGATTTTCCTACACGTTTCTGGTTTCTTTTATAAACAGGAATTGCAACCCAGGCTCTCATTAATTTGTTCTGAAAACAGATCATTCCTGATCAGCTATAAAATAATTATTGTCCGTCTTGTTGGATTACTGCCCTCCACTCTTCTATGTTTTATGTGTCCAGGATTTCCTATTTTTCACTGCATTTGCTTCTTTTAATTCCTTATAGTACATGCATGAGCAATACAGAAATCTGACTTTAATTAGGCATCTGCTCGAAAGCCACATCTTGAGTATTTCAGCGAGAACTGTTTTCATTGTGAATAATTCTCACTGAGAGAAGAGTCTTTCTTGATCTAACTTGAATCTCCTTGATCTAAATTAAAACCATGCCTGCCCGTTTTAGCATGAGGAGAAGCATTTATTCCTTCTACTTTAATTCCAATTTGGCCCATGCAGGATGGGACATCTGCCTATACCCCATCAAGGCATGTGGGGGAAAACCTGACGTCCTTGATATCCAATAGGCCACGTTTCACCCATGAAGAGTCACTATGGTGTCTTACTCAAACCATTCTTTCCTGCATGAATGAGAAGAGCCAACATTCCCCTCTGTTTCCTGTCCCCTGAGTGTCCCAACATCCACTAACAGCCATCCCGGACCCATCTCTGCAAGGAGACCCTAAGGCCTGGAAATCTTCAAAGAAAGAAGACACGAACCTGACTTTGACCCTAGGTTGGACTCTCATTCTCTAACACAGTTTTCCTGGGTTAGGGGTGGAGAAGCAGGGGAGGAGAGAGAGGTTTTTCTGGCTGTTTTAATAAGTGTGCCTGTTGGTCTCCATGAGATAGGTCTTAATTGAGCGCATCTGCTAAAGGCTGGAAGCGACGGTCTCAGACCCTGCTATCGTCTGAATGTTTGCGTTCCCCCCGAAATTCGTATGTGGAAATCCTGATGCCCAATGTGATGGTATTAGGAGGTGGGGGTCTTCGCAAGGTGATTAGGTCGTGAGCCCTTGTGAATGGGGTTAGTGCTCTAAAGAGACCCCACAGAGCTTCCCTGTCCCTTCTACCTTGTGACACTAAAATGAGAAGTCTACACCTGGAAAAGGGTCCTCACCCAACCAGGCAGGCATCCTGATCTTGGACTTCCAGCCCCAAGAACTCCGAGAAATACATTTCTGTTGTTTGTAGGCCACCTGATATGTGATACGTTTGTTCTATAGCAGCCTGAATGGACTAAGACCTCAACATCTAATATCTGCACATTCTCTAAAGAGGCTATGGTTTTTATAATTGTTTTACATGCCAAATAAGGGCTGGTGGAGTTTTTGGCCCAGAACTTGGAGGTGTCTGTCCTCCAGAAGTTTCCATTTCATCTCCATCGATTAAATGACTCAGGGTATGTAACTATTCTTGGTAGGTCTTGTTTTATAAGATATTAATAATTGTAGAGCTTCCCTTCTGGATAGTTCTCTGTTCTCAAATGTGATTCTGAGAGTGTTCACAGCATCTGCGAAGGTCTCATCGAAATGCAGTCCTCCTTCTTGATCTTGCAGAGTCAAAACTTTGCATCTGTGCTAACCTTGAAAAATGGCATCTTTGTCTAGGCACCACTCTGGCCATTCTTGGGGCACCTGCGATTGTCTGGCATTCTCTGCCCTTCTCACCCTTCTAGCAGAATGCCCCGTGAGCAGCTCTCCCCGATTGAGACACGTATGTGGCATGGATTTTAGCCCTCAGCCATCTTTTCTTGCTATTTAAAGAACAGCTTACAAATCAGGGAGTCAAATTACTCAAGAGGTTTGATTAAAAGGTCATTGGCTGGTTCAAACCTTGGTGCTGAAGAGAATTTTCATGATTACACTATCTCCAGATTTTTTTCTTCCAATTTTTGGTAAAAACGGCTTGAGGTTATGTTTCATAACATATTGCGGTACCACCCTGCTCCAGCCTCCTGAATCCTTTTTAAAAATTTTGATTTCTTACATCTATGAATTGACCATTGAGCGGTGTTCTTTCAGGCTGAACTCATAGAGTGTTTAGAAAGGGTGTAGATAAACTCTTTTTCTCTCTCAAAGGCAATTGGCAATTACCCAACAAATCCTTCAAGGGACTCACGAATAAAATTCATGTCATTTTCTTATTTGAAAGAGAACACATACTGCTCGCATAGTATTGAAATTAAGAAGAAAACATAACATTCTATTGAATAAAAACAACAAATAATAAAAATGTATGCATTGGTTCTGTATTATGGACCAGTTAGAAGACCCACAGAGCGGGGTGCCTGGGTGGCTCAGTCAGTTGAGTGACTCTTGATTTCGGTTCAGGTCATGATCCCGGGGATGAGGTGTTGAGTTCCATGTTGGCTCCGTGCTAAATGTGAAGCCTGCTTTGGATTCTCTCTCTCTCTCTCTCTCTATCTCTCTCTATCTCCTTCTGCCCCCTCCCCCACTCGGGCTCTCTCTCACTCTCTTTCTAAAATAAAATACATTTTTAAAAAAATAAAAAGAAGACCCAGAGAGACAAGACAAATAGAAAAAGATTTCAAAAAATTAGAAAACCAGAGGGAGACAGAGTTATAGGAAAAAAACAAAACAAAAAATACCATACGCACACAAGGAAAAGCAAGAGAGGGGAGTTCAGACAAACCAGGAGCGTAAGCTTTAAATAGTAACAGCCAACAGTGGCTTTCTAATGTGTTGCCATTAAACAATGACACCTTTTCACAACTGGAACATAAATGAAGGAGTTGTCTTCGGGAACTTTACTCTCAGAGCAGACACTTGAGGTAGAACTTGAGGACCAGTGTTCTCCCCGCCTTGCTTTAAAGAGAGAAATGTCAGAAAATAGAACTAAATGTGTGGTATTTGGAGATTGATGGACGATCGAAAGGCAGTAGGAAACCCACAATGGAGACACAATGGAGTCTGAGCCGGTCCTCCCCATCCTGCAGCGCCCTCCCCACTTTGCTTCTCTCAGAGTGTTCCAGGAGCCCACAGGCCCCCCCCCCTTTCTTAGACATCGGTGAAGCTGAGATACAATGAGGCACGGAAGGTGCTGGAGCCAGTTCATGCTGGCTGGTGAGAACCAATGATTACATTTGCGGGAGTTCTGCAAACTGGCTGTTAAACGTAATCATTGTAAAAATTAAATTCTACCAATGGGCCATAAATAAACTATATTCAAAGCAACGGGAAGAAATACTCAAAACTCATCATTTCCTAGTTATTTTGCTACCTTTTAGTTTTACCTACGACATCACAATAATTGCCTTTATTTAACCTGTATGATGGGAATACTATAAGGGCATATGTACCTCTTTCCCACTCCGTGTTAAAGGAAGTCATACTGCTGGCTTAAAATCAGCCATGTTGGGAATATTTGCACCCTGGAAATCAGCAAATGCTACAAATCAGGGCTTTTTATTTTTTAGAGAACTAGCTGTTGAACGTTGACCAGCACATCACTGGATAGAGGGGAAAGTCAGATGCCATCGCCAGATTTCCCAGAGAAGAATAAAATTCTGGAACTACTTGAAAGCAATGGAGGGGTCAAGTGTACCTTAAAACAACTCCTAAGTTATGAGTCTAGATCGATTTTACTGATTCCGTCACAAGTGTAAAAGTTGCTATTTTGTATGAAGATAGAAAGTATAGAACAAAAGGAAAAGGTGGGAGTTGCCAGTATCCCAGAGAGCATTAATGGCTCTCCCCCCTGCTGTACCGTGTTCACGACTGAGCCACTGGTCACAATAAGTCATCTGAGTAAGCCCAGATGAACACAGGTTAAATGTGAGCACCTTGGGACCAATCCTCAAATCAACCTACTTACCGCCCAACCAGACCAGAAATACTGCCATCTTGGCTCCGTGCTGTCAGCACAGAGCCAGATGCGGGGGCTTGAACTCAAAAACCGTGAGATCATGACTTGAGCCGAAACCAAGAGTCAGATGCACAACTGACTGGGCCACCCGGGCACCCCTGTGTGTGTGTGTGTGTGTGTGTGTATTTTAGACGATTTCCGAAAACAAGGAAACTATGTAGAATTCCAATTAAAAAATAGGCACTACAAAATAATTACGTGCATTTTGCCAACTAATACGTATCAGCCATTCCTTTTGAGCACATACTATACTATCCTTCAATTTTTCTCTTTATTACTCAGCAGTTAAGTACATCTCTGAAAGCTACAGTTGACCAGATAGATAGATGATAGATAGATAGATAGATAGATAATAGATAAATAGACCATTTTCCTGGCATATAAAATACTTTTACTCAGTTTACCCAATAGACTCTAAGCTCCCAAGGGCATTTTCCTCTTGCTTAAAAACTAAAAACTTAAAAACACTGGATCCATTATTTCCTGTACATAAGTGCCTTATAAGAGCCAGGCCTATGAGAAGGAAACTATCTGTCTGTATGACGTATTTTAAAGGGTGCCATGAAAACCCCTTTACTGCCCAAATACTCCTCACTTCGCTGAAGCACAGGATACATGTTTAATAATTTTGAGTGGACCTTTTATGAAAGAGAGTTTTATTGGCTAAGATCTATCTTGGCTAAGTCCAGTCCCAAGAAAATGACCTATGATCTAGGCAAAAAAGGGGCAAAAAACAGGTAAGGAGTATCAGAAGCAGAAAGAAAAACTTTGAAAAGAGATGTGAGGAGATTTTTTGAAGGCAAACTCTGATTATTTTTTTAAGTTTTTTTTTAGTAATCTCTACACCCAACATGGGGTTCGAACCCACAACCCTGAGATCAAGAGTCACGTGCTCTTCTGACCGAGCCAGCCAGGCATGCCTGATTCTTTTTAAATTTGGCTAAAGATCGTTTTTTTTTAATATATATATTTTTAATGTTTATTTATTTTTGACAGAGACAGAGCGTGAGCAGAGTAGAGGCAGAGAGGGAGAGAGGGAGACACAGAATCCGAAGCAGGCTCCAGGCTCTGAGCGGTCAGCCCAGAACCCGACATGGGGCTCAAACTCACCAACTGGGAGATCACGACCCGAGAATTCAGAGGCTTAACCGCCTGAGCCACCCAGGTGCCCCTAGCTAAAGATCGTTTAAAAACTAACAGACTGTGGGGACACCTGGGTTGCTCAGTCGTTTAAGCGTCCGACTTCGGCTCAGGTCACGATCTCGCGGTCCGGGAGTTCGAGCCCCGCGTCGGGCTCTGTGTTGACTGCTCAGAGCCTGGAGCCTGTTTCAGATTCTGTGTCTCCCTCTCTCTCTGACCCTCCCCCGTTCATGCTCTGTCTCTCTCTGTCTCAAAAATAAATAAACGTTAAAAAAAAAATTTTTTTTTTTTTAAATTAAATAAATAAATAAATAAATAAAACTAACAGACTGTGAACTGAGATGGATTTTCTGGTTGGTGACTTGACACCCGCCATGTCCCCAGTGTGCCATGTGGAAGCTAACTGGGATTAGGGCCGTCATGAAGCAAGCTCTGGTTCTCAAGAGGCTGCAGTTCTGTCCAGCTATGCTGTAAGGCGCTGAAAGAGCATTGTGTTTGTGTCCAGTTGCGTGTGAGGGCACCACAGGAAGACCTGGCCTTTATCCCACTCTTGGTGTAAGTGCTGAGTTCAGCAATGGTGGCTTGCGGGTCTAGGATTGCCTCTTTGCAACCACCGTGGCTCTCCTTTCAAAACGAAGACACCAAGTTGAGACCCATATTTTCTCCTTTTAAAAGTCTTTCGATTTCTCGGGGCGCCTGGGTGGCTCAGTCGGTTGAGCATCCGACTCTTGATTTCAGCTCGGGTTATGGTCTCACAGTTCATGAGTTCGAGCCCCCTGAGGCAGGCTCTGTGCTGACAGTGTGGAGTCTGCTTGGGATTCTCAATCTCCCTCTGTCTTTCTGCCCCTCTCCCACTCACAAGTATGCGAGTGCCTTCTCTCTCTCTCTCTCTGACTCTCTCTCTCTTTTTTTTTTTTTTTAATTTTTTTTTAACGTTTATTTATTTTTGAGACAGAAAGAGACAGAGCATGAACAGGGAAGGAGCAGAGAGAGAGGGAGACACAGAATCCGAAGCAGGCTCCAGGCTCTGAGCTGTCAACACAGAGCCCGACGCGGGGCTCGAACTCACGGACCGTGAGATCATGACCTGAGCCAAAGTCGGACGCTTAACCGACCGAGCCACCCAGGCGCCCCGACTCTCTGTCAAAGTAAACAAATAAACTTTAAAAATCTTTAGATTCTTGAATTCTCTTCTGATTTCTCAAAATCTGAAGTTAATGACCCTACCCTAACTATAGTCAATTTCCCGAGTATCTACCATTTATAAGAGGTACTTCCTTCCATAAACTAATTTCACTTCCTGTCCTCCCTTCAAAAAGAATGTAAACTCAAGTTTCTGATGAAATCAACCTTTATGTTTAAAGATTGGGGGTGGAAAGTTCTTTCCTTAATAATGTCATCTGTATCATTTCTTTCCCTACTAAGAAAGGGGAAACAATTTAGTGGGCTTTTTTTTTTTTTTTTTTTTTTTGGTCACATTTACTCTGAATTCATCATAATTCAACAAGGAATAGTCTGACTTACCTTTGAACTACTTACAAAGAAAGGGCTACATAAGTAAAAAAATAAGCAAGATTATAAGGACAACAACTAGCCTACCTAAGCTATGAACTTTCAGCAACTTTATGAGAATACATTTGCTTGCCAATGAGTGTTAAAAAATATAAATACATCACTAGTGGGAATGTAAAATAATACAAGCACTTTGGAAGGCAGTTCATCAGTTTCTTAAGTTAAACATATGCTTACCATATGATCCAGCAATTTTCCTCCTAGGTATCTACCCAAGAGAAATGAAAACATGTCTGTCCAATGACTTGTGTCCATGACTTGTACACATGTTCACAGCAGCATTATTAATGAGAAGCAAAAAGCTGGAAACACCCCAAAAGTCCATCAGCTGGTGAGTGGGTAAATAGGTTGCGGTATATCCATTCAATCTGCCAATAAAAAGAAAAGAACTGCTAATACATTCGACAGCGCAAATGCGTCTCAACAGGATCACTCTAAGTGAAAGGAACCAGACACTAAGACTACATATTGTGTGATTCCATTGATATGAAATTTATAGAAGGGGTAAAACTATAGAGACAGAATATAGATCAGTGGTTACTGGGGATGAGGTGGGAGTGGGGACCATCAGCGAATGGGTGTGAGAGAAACTGGTGGGATGATGGCAGTGTTCTAAAGCTGGACTGTGGTGATGATGATTGCATGTCTGTATAAATTTATTTACACTTATCTAGATGCCACTTAAAATGGGTGATTTTTAGGGTCACCTGGTGGCTCAGTTAGTTGAACATCCAACTCCTGATTTCAGCTCAGGTCATGATCCCAGGGCTGTGGGATTGAGCCCCACATTGGGCTCTACACTGAATGTGGAGCCTGCTTGAGATTCTCTCTCTCTCCCTCTGCCCCTGTCCCCCACTGTGCCTTCTCTCTAAAATTAAACAAAAAAATTTTTTTTTAATGGGTGAATTTTATACCATGTAAATTATGCCTCAATAAACCTGCTTTTTATTTTTAATTTTTTAAATTTCTTTAATGTTTATTTATTTTTGAAAGAGAGAGAGAGAGAGAGAAGAGTGTGAGCAGGGGAGGGGCTGAGAGAGAGGGAGACACAAAATCCGAAGCAGGCTCCAGGCTGTGAGCGGTCAGCACAGAGCTGGATGCGGGGCCCAAACTCATAAACAGTGAGATCATGACCTGAGCAGAAATCGAATGCTTAACAGACTGAAACACCCAGGTGCCCCAGTAAAGCTGCGTTTTAAAAGAAAAAAAAAAAAAAACCATAGTAGCAGGAAAAATAAGAAAATCTCTATCTATTTGCCTTTACAAAAAGAAACACAGAAAGAATAAACCAGAAAACCATGAAGCTGGTTAACTCTAAGGGGAATGTAATGGAAATGCCCCAATATAAAAGAGAGAGCAGACTGAAACAAAGCAGCCTGGTTAGATTTCAAATGAATAGTATAACAACACAGAAGGAAAATAGAAAAAAAGGAGGACAAGCCAAGCAATGTACAAACAGTATTTGACTATATGTAACACCCTCGGTTTGTGGTGGGGTAAGAGGGCATGGAGGACATTACAGTTAAATCCTGTACTCTTTTCAGTAGGTTTGTTTTGTATAGAGGCAAGGAGGAAGCAATTCTGAGATTATTTTAGATCATGCAATTGAGCAAATAAGTAAATATATTGTTTGGGGGATCCAAGGTTCTCACCGAAAAAAAACCCAAAAGCCACGTGCAAATAAGTATGGAAGAGAAGAAGGCAAGAAGAAACCTCATAGGGATAAATGAAATTGAAATTATGAATTCATTATTTCCAAAAAATGTGTCCTCGTGAATATGTACTTATGTATATACAAAAATGTCCATGGATATTTGTACGTGTATATGTACATGTATAAATATCCATTGACTTTCTTGTTCACCCAGCTGAAAAGTACAAGAAGCAAAGATTCTCTGGGAACAATGAGCATACCTCCCACCCAGATCTTGGTGTCTGATACCTTCTCTCATCAGAAGGAACCGAAGGTCTTCCTAGAAATGGCTGAATTCAGGGCTGGGGCAGGTAGATACAACAAACGCCTGGAAAATCTTTTTAGGCCAGAGATTAAGGAAGTACTCAACATGATGAAGGGGGTGGACATCACATATCACAGGGTTGCAGGAGCACCTGGGGACTCCACCGGCCAAACCTGGGACAGTTAGAGCACCGAAATAATTAAATACAATAGTGAATTGTAAATTACTGAAAAAATAGGTATTTGGGAGTCTATACCTGTGATAAATATGTAAATAGCTGGTGGGTTCCCGCTTAAAGTAGAATACTAAGTGTCAAATGATCAATGAGAATGGAGTTAAATGCTTAACCAACTGAGAGTTGGAAAATAACCATTTTATACCATGGAAAAGAACCATTTTGCAACCATCGTAGGAAAGACCCATTCAGCAGAAATCAATGGATGGACCTTTTTTTTCTTTTTTTTTTAAGAAAGAGAGAGAGAGCATGCATGAGCAGGGGAGAGGTGGGGAGAGGGGCGACTGAACCACTCAGGCTCCCCCAGGTGGAAATTTTGTTGAGGAACAGGATGTGATTGCATTGACTTAAATCATCTCCCCACAGATTGCATATATATGTGTGTGTGTGTGTGTGTGTGTGTGCGCACATATATGAAGGAGATGAATTCAGTAGGTAGATAAAATGATAACAGTAGGTAAGTCTCGGTAAGCAGTACAGAGATAGTCTTGGTAATATTCTTACTCATGCAACTTTTCTATATTTGAAATAATTTGCAAATAAAAAGCTTTAAAATTTTTTAGTGTTTTTTTTCTTCTTTTCTATTTCATTTTATTATTTTTTTTTTAATATTTATTTATTTTTGAGACAGAGAGAAAGCATGAACGGGGGAGGGTCAGAGAGAGAGGGAGACACAGAATCTGAAACAGGCTCCAGGCTCCGAGCTGTCAGCACAGAGCCCGACGCGGGGCTCGAACTCGTGGACCGCGAGATCATGACCTGAGCCAAAGTCGGACGCTTAACGGACTGAGCCACCCAGGCGCCCCTTTCATTTTATTTTAGAGAGAGACAGCAAGCACAGGGGGGAGAGCAGAGGGAGAACCTTAAGCAGGCTCCACACTCAGCACAGAGTCTGACATGGGGCTCGATCCCATGCCCCTGAAATCATTGCCTGAGCCAAAATCAAGAGTCAGATGCTCAACTGACTGAGGTGCCCCTCCAAAAAAAAGGTTTAAAAATTCAAGGAAACTCTCTCTCTCCCCCTCGCTCTCTGCCCCTTGCTCACCCACACCCTCTCAAAATAAATTTTAAAAAAATCTGAAGAAACGATCTGGAAGTTGTCCTCTGCCTGCTCCCCCGCAACCCCTCTTCCAAGGAGTGGCCCAATGGTAAAAGTTTTGTATGTGTATTTCTAGACATACTTCTTTTTCTTGTTTAAGATGTTAAGTAACCTCTACCCCCAACATGGGGCTTGAATTTACAATCCCAGGATCACGAGTCACATGCTCAACTGACTGAACCAGCCAGGCACCCTCCTAGACCCATTTTTATGCATTTTTTTTCCTATGATAAAACTTACGTAACATAAAATTTACTCCGTTAGCCTGTTTTTTTTCAGTGTTTATTTTTGAGACAGAGAGAGACGGAGCGGGAGCTGGAGTGGGGCAGAGAGAGAGACAGACAGACAGACAGAATCCGAAGTTCTCCAGGCCCTGAGCTGTCAGCCCAGAGCCCCACGTGGGGCTTGAACTCGTGAACCATGAGATCACGACCTGAGCCAAAGTTGGCGCTTAACTGACTGAGCCACGCGGGGGCCCCCATGTTAACCATTTTCGAGTGACCTGTGTTCAGTACAAAAGGGTGGAATGCTTCTCAATTTGCATGTCATCCTTGTGCAGGGGCCATGCCGATTTTCCCCGTGTTATCCAAGTTTATATGCTGACAAACTGAGCACTCCGTGCATTTATAAATGTACAGGTTCCAACATTAAAACTGTAGGCATACTGTGCAAGGGAGGAAAAAGAAAAAAAATGAAGGTGAAAGAATGCTTTTCCTAGTCAAACAAAAACAAAACCAAAATTGACACTTGTATGCTGCAAGAATTTTAGGGGAACTTTTCAGGCAGAAAAAAAATGATAACAGGTGGAAATTTTATTCCACGCAAAGGAATAAAGAACACCAGAGATAGTAGAAATGGGGAAGAAAACAAAAACATTCTTTTCTCCTGCTTAATTTCTTTAAAAGATATTTGACCAAAGCAAACGTGATAAAGTGTGTGGGGTTTATAACATATGCACAAGCAAGATGTATGACGACAATTTCACCAAAGACAAGAGGAGGAA
This sequence comes from Panthera uncia, assembly GCF_023721935.1. Lineage (NCBI taxonomy): Eukaryota > Metazoa > Chordata > Mammalia > Carnivora > Felidae > Panthera > Panthera uncia. The sequence continues at coordinate 20,747,557 of NC_064809.1, read as the reverse complement.
AATGGAAGTGTGCTGTTTTAACTACGGGTTTAAGTGCACTGTTCTCACATGTCACGTGAAATGCTGTAAGATTATTTAAAAGGAGACTATGGGGGCTCTTGGCTGGCTCAGTCAACAGAACCTGTGACTCCTGATCTCAGGGTTGTAAGTTCGAGCCCCATGTTGGGTGTAGAGATTACTTAAAAAATAAAATCTTTAACGGGCACCGAGGTGGCTCAGTCAGTTAAATGTCCGACTCTTGACTTCGGTTCAGGTCATGGTCCTGGGGTCATGAGATCGAGCCCCGCATCGGGCTCCATGCTGAACACGGATCCTGCTTGGGATTCTCTCTCTCCTTTTCCCTTTGCCCCACACCTCCACTTGCACTGCTTACTCTCTCTCTCTCTCTCTAAAATAATAAAATAAAATAAAATAAAATAATCTTTTAAAAAATAAAAATAAAGGTAGACTATGATTAGTTACGATTCGTTAGATATTGTAAGTCCTAGACCAAGCACTAAAAACAACTTTCAAAGAAAATATAACTAGTAAGCCAGTAGTGGAGAGAAATGGAATCATGAAAAAATTAGGTTAATACAAATGAAGAAAAAACAAAAATAGAGCAAAGAGTATATTGAGATAAGTGGAAAACAAATACTAAAATGCTAAATTTAAGCCCAATCACATCAATAATTACACTGAATGTAAATGGTATATATACATATATACATATATATGTATACATATATACATACATATATATACATACATATACATACATATATACATATATACATATATATACACATATGTATATATGTGTATATATGTGTATATATGTGTATACATATATATGTATATATATGTGTAGACATATATGTATATATGTGTTTACATATATGTATACACATATGTATATATGTATATATATACATATAAAACTAATTCATTGTTATATATCAAGTATAACTCAATTTATTAAAAAACTACTCCATTAAGGGCCTCTGGGTGGCTCAGTTGGTTAGGCATCTGACTCTTGGTTTTGGCTCAGGTCATGATCTCATGGTTTCATGGGTTCGGGCCCCGCATCAGGCTCTGTGCTGACCGTGCATGAAGACTGCTTGGAATTCTCCCTCTCTCTCTGCGTCTCCCCTTCTCGTGTCCTCTCTGTCTCAAAATAAATAAATAAACTCTGAAAATAATAAAAGGTAACAAAAATTAAAAACCACTCCATTAAAAAATAGAAATTGTCAGACTGGATGAGAAAAAAGCAAGATATGCTATCTGCAAGCAATCGTATACTATCCACAAGAAACCAATTTTAAATATAAAAACATGGGCAGATTAAAAAGTAAAGGGCAGGGGCGCCTGGGTGGCTCAGTCGGTTAAGCGTCCGACTTCAGCTCAGGTCACAGTCTCGCGGTCCATGAGTTCGAGCCCCGCGTCGGGCTCTGGGCTGATGGCTCAGAGCCTGGAGCTTGCTTTGGATTCTGTGTCTCCCTCTCTCTCTGTTCCTCCCCCGTTCATGCTCTGTCTCTCTCTGTCTCAAAAATAAATAAAGGTTAAAAAAAAAATTAAAAAAAAAAAAAAGAAAAGGGCAATGAAACATATCAAGACAATGTACAAAAAAAAAAAAAAAAAGAGTAAAAGGAGAGATAAATAAATGCCATGCCAGCCATAGGCAGAAGAAAGGGAATTGACTCTATTAATATTAGAGAAAGTAGGTTTCAGTTCAAGGGACCATAATAACAAAGGATCAATTCATCAGGAAAACATAACAGTGCTACAGAGTTTCAAAATACATGAGGCCAAAGCTGATAGAAACAGAAAAAGAAATAGACAAAATTATAATTGTAGGTTTCAACACTCCTCTCTCAATAATTGTTAAAATATGTGGGCAGAAAATCAGTAAGAATACAGAAGACTTGAATAACATAACAACCAAATTAAATTAATTGGCATTTATAAAACACTCCACTTAACAACAGCAGAATAAACAGTATTTTCAAGTGTATATAGACCATTTATCAAGTTAGACCATATTTGGGGCCATAGAACAAGTCTCAATAAATTTTAAAGGATTGAAATCATTCATAGTATATTCTCTGACCACAATGGAATTAACTAGAAATCAATAATAGAAAGATATCCGCAAACACTCGGATGTTTGCAAATTAAACAACATACTTCTACCTAACGCTTAGGTCAAAAAAAGAAATCACTCAGGAGGGGTTCCTGAGTGGCTCAGTTAAGTGCCCAACTCTTGATATGGGCTCAGGTCATGATCTCACGGTTTGTGAGATCCAGCCCCGTGTCAGGTTCCGTGCTGACAGCGCGGAGCCTGCTTGGGATTCTCTCTCCCTCTCTCTGCCCCTCCCCCACTTGTGTGCACACGCATGTGCACGCGCGTGCACCCTCCCTCAAAATAAATAAACACTAAAAAATTTTTTAAAGAAATCACAACTAAAATCAGAAGATATTTTTAACTAAACGAAAACAAAAGCAGCATCTCGAAAAGTGGGGTGGACCTAACGCAGTGCTCTCAAGGAAATGTATTACTGTCAATGCTTATGTTAGAAAGAAAAAGGTTAAAATCAAATATCTAAAAAATATATAAATAAATAAATAAGTATAAAATCTCTTAAGCTTCCACCTTAAGAAACTAGAAAAAGAAGAGCACCTTAAACCAAAGTGGAAGGAATGAAATAACCAGAAATCAATAAAATAATAAGTGGGCAAAAATAGGGAAAACTAATGAAACCAAAAGCTTGACTCATTGAAAATACAACTGAGAAAGCTCTGCCTCACACTGAACAAGGATATAAAGGACACAATCTCCAATATCAGGAACAAACAATTCTACATATACTAAAAAGATAATATGGTAATTTATGCATTACTTCAAGCTAATAAACTCATCAAATTAGATAAAGGGGGAAAATTCCCTGAAAATCAGAACGAAAGCTCACGCGAGAAGAAATACTTAAAGTGTCTCAATTTATATTAAAGAAATTGAAATTGTTGTTATGAAACTTCCTACAAAAAAAAAAACCATTTGTTCCAGATGTCTTTAGTAATAAATTCTACCAAATACTTAAGAAAGGAATAAAACCAATCCTACACAAAAAAGTGGCGAGGAGAGAACTTTGCGATTTATTTTATGAAGCTAGTATTACCCTAACACCAACACTAAAAAAGAAACCAAAAGGATAGAAAACTACAGACTAGTACTCTTTGTGAACGCAGACACAAAATCATCAAGATTTTAGTAAGTCAGATTCAGTTAAATATTAAAAAAGGAACATACCAGGACCAAGTGGGATTTATCCCAGGAATGTAAGATTGATTCAATATGCAAAAAATCAATAAGTGTGATTCATCATCACAGACAAAAAAAGGAGAAGCTCTATGATCAACCAGCTCAACAGATGCAGAAAACATTTGACAGATTTCAACACCCATCTATGATTAAAAAATCAAACCGACTCTCAACAAACTAGAAATAGAAGGAAATATTCTCAATCTGATAGATCCACCAAAAATGTAAAGCTAGCACCATGCTTAATAATTTAAAACTGAATTATTTTCCCCTGCAAGAGGTTGCCCCTTGCCATTTCTATTCAACAGGAGTTCCTAGTCAATGATATAAGGCAAGAAACCAAAATAAAAGCCATGTAGTTTGGGAAAGGAAGAAATAAAACTGTTATTATCCACTGGCTATGTGGTTGTTCATGTAGAAAATCCTAAAGGATCTATCAAAAAGCAACTACAACTAAGAAGCAAATTTAATGGGCTCCTGGGTGGCTCGGTAGGTTGAGCATCCGACTTCAGCTCAGGTCATGATCTCATAGTTCGTGAGTTCGAGCCCTGAATCAGGCTCACTGCTGTCAGCACAGAGCCCACTTGAGATCCTCTGTCCTCCTCTCTCTCTGCACCTCCCCCATTCACACTCTCTCTCTCAAAACTGAATAAACATTTAAAAAAAAAGAAGTAAATTTAACAAGGTCAGAGAATACAAGCTCAACATACAAAAGTAATTGTAGGTCTAGAGTCTAGCAACGGACAATTGGAAACTGAATATTTTTAAATAATATCATTCACAATAGCATCACGAAGCATGAAATCTTTAGGGATAAATTTAGCAAAACATATGATGGTATGTACATTGAAAATTCCAAGACTTGGCTGAGATAAAGGAATAAAGATTTAAGTACATGATGAGACGTACTTTGTTCATACTTCAGTTGACTCAGTATTGTTAAGATGTCAATTCTCCCTAAATTGATCTATTGGTTCCAGGCAAGCCCAATCAAAATTCCAGCAAGATTTTTTTGGCAGGAATTTACATAAAAATGCAAAAACCTAGAACAGTCAAAACAATTTTGGGAAAGAACAATCACTATTTGATTTCAGGACACAATATAAAGCTAAACTAATCAACATGGGGTGGATGGTGTTAGTATAAGGGTAGACGTAGAGATCTACGGAACCAATTCAAGAGTCTAGAATAAACCCACACATAAACAATCAATTGGCTTTCAATAAAGTTGCAAGATACCAACCGTGAAAAGACAGTCTTTTTAACAAATGGTTGAAATCAGTTTGGAAAAGATAGTCTCTTGAGCATATGGTTCTGGAAAAAAAATTGAATTTTCATATGACCAAAAAAAAAAAAAAAGAACCTCAACTCTTTTCTCATATTACATAAGAAAATTGACTCAAAATGTATTCTCAACTCGGGGCACCTGGGTGGCCCAGTCGGTTAAGCTTCCAACTCTTGATTTCTGCTCAGGTCACATGTCATGTCTGTGCAATTGAGCGCCACGTCGGGCTCTGTGCTGACAGCACAGAGCCTGCTTGGGATTCTCTCTCTCTCTCCTTCTCTCTCTGCCTCTCCCCTGCCCGTGCTGTCTCTGTCAAAATAAATAAACTTTGAAAAAACTATATTCTCAACTTTGATGGAAAATTGGAAGGCATAAAACTCCTAAAGCAAAACAGAAAAAAACCCTTTGTGATTTGGAGCTAGACGAAATGTCTTAGGACACAAGGCACAAACCATGAGTTAAAAATAATACATCGGAGACATCGAAATTGAAAACTTTTGCTCCTCAAAATATGCTGTTAAGAAAGCAAAAGGCAAGCCACGTGTTGAGAGAAAATATTTGCAAAACATATATCTGATGAAGGACTTGTATCTAGAGTCTGTAAAGAATTCACAAAACAACGACAGGACAAACAATCTGATGTTTTAAATGGGTAAAATATTGGAACAGAGATTTCACCCGAGAAAATGCACTAATAGCACATAAGAACATGAAAAAAAAAAAAAACCCTCCACCTCATGAATCATTAGGGAAATGCAGATAAAACCACCTCACACCCCCCATCATGACTAAAATGTCTTCAACAGGTAATAACAAATGTCGACAAGGGTACTAAGCAACCAAGACTCTCGTCCACCGAGGACACAAGGACAAAATGGTAAAGCCACTTTGGAAGGCACTTGGCTTCTCATGAAGTTACGAATACACACTGACCACTGGACCCCACAATTCCACTCCTAGATATTAGCCCGAGAAGAATGGAAATGTACACCCTGTGAACATGTGAATGTTCATAACCGCTTTCTTCATAATCGAACCAACTGGAAGCATGCCAAACGTCATCCACGGGTGAAGAGAAAAGCAAATTACGCAGCACTAACTTGGTAGTAGAAAGGAACCAACTTCGAGACACGGAAGAAGGGCAGCACACTGAAATTGTATTCTGTGCCTTGGCCCCCTTAGCTGCCCCCCACACCCGCCACTGTAAACTCCTCGCCATCAGGAGCTGTTTCCTCTTTTCCATCGTACTCCCAGGGTCTAACAGAGAGCCTGACATATAGTCACTGCCCAGTAATTATTTGTTGAATGAAAGAATGTGACTGCTTTTCTGTGTTCGTGAAGTTCTTATTTACGCCAAATCGACGTGCGCCTTCTGGGCATTGGGTTCTTTGCTCGTGCCTTGCTTCGGGGAAGAACGCTTCGCTCTGACTTCTGGATGACCGGCCGGGGTCGGCAGTGGTTACAGGGCGGTGATGACAGCTTCTGCGCGCCTGCTCCCTTTCTCTCTCCTCTTGATCTGCCAGAGCTTTCCGAACGTGTGAGTGGAGGTTGCTTGCGTTTCTCCTCGGGCTCAGGCGCCGCGCCAGCCTCGGCCCCAGTGTTTGAATTCTATGCTCCTTTGGCCAAGTCTCGGGAGCCAACTTGCAATTTGGCTGTTGCAGTACATTCTGGCTCTTTCGCAGGCGGTTTGGGCTCGTTGATATTCACGAGCTTGCAAGGAGGAGGTTCATCTCACCAGGGAGAACTGGGCAGTGGAAGAGGGGGCCCTTTCCTGGCCTCGCTGTGGCCCTGGCCAGGCCACCGTCCTGCCTGAGAGTTAGCCCACATGCTTCTAGAGGAATTCCTTAAGTTTCCTTCCAGATGGGCATTTTGGCCTCCAGACAGAAGTACCCCAAGCCCCGTGTCACCCTGGAAGATGCTAAGTTTTCACCTTGTGGGGACCCTGATGGGTTTTTCATGGAGTCACAAATGTGTTCCCAGCTCCAGGACCCACAGCAGCTAAGGAGGGATGCCAGAGCAGAGAGTAACGTCCATGGTGGCAGAGCCTGCCACGATTCCATGGGCCAGCATCCAAGGAGATTGTTTTTTCTTGGAACAGATTACTATTTCTGCTTTCCTTTTTTCCTCTGATGAGGTCATGGACTCATAACACAAGCATGCCTTTGCTTTCCTTAATTCAATGAATCTATTTTCCAGAGGAAGCATTCTAGCTCCGTTTTTGACTTCAGCAACAGGTGCGTGTGTGCGCGTGCGTGAGTGTGTGTGTGTGTGTGTGTGTGTGTGGGCGCGCGCGGACAACGCAGGAGCCTAACCTATGTGTGCCACACGTTCAGACAGTGCCAGAATATGAGGGCGTCCTGCTAGCTAGAGTAAAATCACAATTCTGGAATATTTATATCCCTACTTCTAGTACATCCTATGTGCCAGGCACCATGTTAAATGCTTTTCAGGGTTCATGTCCTTTAATCCATAGGGCAACTCTATGAGGTGGGCTGGTGTTAGCCCCACTTCACAGATGACGGAACTGAGGTTTATTAAGGCAGTTTGCCCGGAGCGATGGGACTGGTGTTCAACCTCAGAAATCTGACCTCGGAACTACGTTTTTTATCTCCGCATATTGAGAGTGACAGGTTAGCCCTTGGAATAAAATCACCAAAGAAAGAGGGAAGCCCACGGCCACCTCTAACTTCGTCATTGGCTGTGAACGGGCCCCGTGCTGCTCAAAGGTAAGGGCCAAAGTGTCTGGACTCTGACTTACTGGCTAATGTTTTGCAGAAGTGACTGCTTGGTGTTTCTCAAACATTCTCTAACCTAGACCCACAGGAACTTGACCCAGGTTCCTTGAGGGGGGAAGGGCGCTAGTGATTCTCTGGGAGCCTGTGAAGAATGGCAACTCGGGTGGAAAGAGTCCTTCTCTGTCGCTGAGAAAGTACTGGGAGCTGCCATTGTTTCGTTCATCAAACACTTTCAAGCAGCTATTCTTTGGGGGGGGGGGGGAGGGGGCGGCGCAATGAGAAAGGCAGCAACAGACCCCGCCTATGGTCTAGCAAAAAAAGACCATGACTAACTGAGCAGTAGCGAGAGGGTGCCAGGGGAACCCTCAAGAAGTCAGAGCCCTGGGGCCGCGTCGAGGCTAACCCCAGGATCAGTCCAGGATTAAGACCACAGGACGCTGAGGGGCTCCTCATGTGTAGCTGTCCCAGAACATTTTAAGTGACCATCAAAGGACTTGCGTGAGCAAAAGACACTGGAGACTTTCAGGGTTCTGGTGTTTCCGCGGGTAGGCATGCAGAGTCCAAATATCTCTTGTTCTCACTGCTAACGTCAACCACACGGCTAAGTGGCTTTGATCTACAGAAGCTTGATTACATCCAGCCATTGCTAAAAGAAGTTTCTTTTTCTTCCAAATAGAATTTTGTTCTCATATATTGGAACTGCCATCCTCCCAGGGATAGTAATTCATTTCCTGAAGTTGATTTTTCTAAGAAGTAAATCCTCCTCAACTTTGAAAGACAACCAGGAAGTGATGTGGCAAAACCAACGAACAATGGCGGTAATTAAAAAGGTACCTCGGGCTTCTCCAACTTTTCATCAAGCGCCCCAACAACAGAGGGGAGTGAAACCCTGCCCCCAGGAAGTCTGGAACATCACTACAGCACTCATAAATTTCTTTCAAGTTTTTTGTTTTATTTTAAAACGTTATGGGAACATTAATGAATTTTGTGTTAACTCCGTAATACAGCAGAGATTGTTTTAATATGAAAACAGCGTATTGCCTCCAAATCTTTGAGTAGCTGCTCTGGGAAAATGAGCAGGCTACATATTCCAGGGCAAGAAAATCCTTTTCACTCTTTTTCATTACACATTGCTTTTTTCCCCCCATAAAAACAGCCAGTAAGTACATAAAATTTACAATAAAATTTGAAAATATTTCACAACACTTAACAATGTTTTCCTCCCCCACTTTGGAATAGTGACCCCAAATCTAAACCAGAAGGCTGGGATTCATCTCTTTGAATCTCTGGGTTTTTTTTTGTTTTGTTTTTTTTTTTTTTTACATTTTATTTTTGAGAGACAGAGAGAGGCAGAGCACAAGTGGGGGAGAGGCAGAGAGAGAATGAGGCACAGAATCCGAAGCAGGCTCCAGGCTCTGAGCTGTCAGCACAGAGCCCGAAGCAGGGCTCGAACCCACCAACCATGAGATCGTGACCTGAGCCGAAGTCAGATGCTTAACCAACTGAGCCCCCCAGGCTCCCCTAAAACATCAGTCTTCCAAATCAAGACAAAATTCTTCATAGAATTGTCTGAATGTCAAAACACTTACAGTTTAAAACAGATGATTAAGATTCTGGAAATTTAACTTCTATTTTCAACTCCTCTGCTAACTTTAGAAATTCATTAATTCTGTCTAGGCCGTGGTCTTGCCATCCAGAAGTTGCAATACGAATACTGACTTCTGGAAATAAATGAGGTAAAAGAAAGATACTTTAAGCATATGTCACTGACTGTTCTATTTACCATCCTTGACCACGGTTTTCTAAGTGTATCTCAAGTTTGGTGGGCACCACTCAATTACTTTTCTCCTAGGAACAGATGAGTGGCACCTGGGAGGATCCGTGGGTTAAGCGTCTGACTCTTGACCTCAGCTCAGGCCACGATCTCATTGTTCACAGGATCGAGCCCCATGTCAGGCTCTGCACTGCCAGCACAGAGCCTGCTTGGGATTCTCTCTCTCTCCCTCTCTCTGCCCTCTCCTGCTCACTCTCTGTCCCTCTCTCAAAATAAATAAAGAAACTTTAAAATAAAATAAATTTAAGAATAGATAAATATATATTCTATTTTTTTTAAAGCATAATCAGGACTAAGATGAGTTATGTAATACAAATAAATGAAGTCATTAAGAATATAAATGATGGGCTGGGATGCCTGTGTGGCTCAGTAGTTTGGGCGTCCAACTTCAGCTCAGGTCATGATCTCACAACTGGTGGGTTCGAGCCCCACGTCGGGCTCTGTGCTGACAGCTTGGACCCTGGAGCCTGCTTCAGATTCTGTGTCTCCCTCTTTCTCTTCCCCTCCCCCTCTCACAATCTGTCTCTCTCTCTCAAAAATAAATAAATGTTAAAAAAAATAAAAAGAAATGGGAATGCAAGCTGGTGCAGCCACTCTGGAAAAACAGTATGGAGGTTCCTCAAAAAACTAAAAATAGAACTACCCTACGACCCAGCAATGGCACTACTAGGCATGTATCCAAGGGATACAGGTGTGCTGTTTCGAAGGGGCACATGCACCCCCATGTTCATAGCAGGGCTATCGACAATAGCCAAAGTATGGAAAGAGCCCAAATGTCCATCGATGGATGAATGGATAAAGAAGATGGGGTATATATCTACAATGGAGTATTACTCGGCAATCAAAAAGAATGAAATCTTGCCATTTGCAACTACGTGGATGGAACTGGAGGGTATTATGCTAAGTGAAATGAGTCAGAGAAAGACAAATATCATATGACTTCACTCATGTGAGGACTGTAAGAGACAAAACAGGTGAACATAAGGGAAGGGAAACAAAATAATATAAAAACAGGGAGGGGGACAAAGCATAAGAGACTCATAAATATGGAGAACAAACAGAGGGTTCCTGGAGGGGGTGTGGGAGGGGGGATGGGCTAAATGGGTCAGGGGCACTAAGGAATCTACTCCCGAAATCATTGTTGCCCTCTATGCTAATTTGGATATAAATTTTAAAAAATTAAAAATAAAATTAAAAAAATAATCATAAAAATAAAAGCAAAAAAAAAAAAACCCTTTCAGCTGTAAACTGACACATGCTAGACCCAAAAAACACAAGAAACAACTCTGATGTGAAAATGTGATGTGACTATGCCATTAAAAAATATCACTGAAGGGGCGCCTGGGTGGCGCAGTCGGTTAAGCGTCCGACTTCAGCCAGGTCACGATCTCACGGTCCGTGAGTTCGTGCCCCGCGTCAGGCTCTGGGCTGATGGCTCGGAGCCTGGAGCCTGTTTCCGATTCTGTGTCTCCCTCTCTCTCTGCCCCTCCCCCGTTCGTGCTCTGTCTCTCTCTGTCCCAAAAATAAATAAAAAACGTTGAAAAAAAAAATTAAAAAAAAAAATATATCACTGAAAAAAAAATATATCACTGACAGCAAATAAATAAATAAATAAATAATAATATAAAAATTTATATATAAAAAATAAATTAAAAAAAAGAAAGAAAGAAAAAAAGAAAAAGAAAAAAGAATATAAATGAGGGGCACCTATGTGGCTCAGTCAGTTAAGTGTCCAACACTTGGTTTTGGCTCAGGTCATGATCTCACAGTTCCTGAGAAGGAGCCCTATGTCAGACTGTGCTGACATCCCAGAGCCTGCTTGGGATATTCACTCTCCCTCTCTCTCTGCTCCTCCCCTGCTCATGCTCTCTCTCTCTCTCAAAATAAATACACTTAAAAAATAAAGAAATGCAACAAGCCTTTAAATTAATTTTTTGCACAGTAAACTGCCATGTATGATCTTTCTTATACATAACAAAAGAATTTTTAAATATTTAGGTATAAGTCACTAAGAATTATTTTATATTCCTATCCCTTTAACGTAGATTGCTAACTTTAACCCTTTTAAATAAAGGGATGTTGCAAAATATTTGTTGGTATTGAGGAAAATAAAACCAGTTACTTATGCAAAATTCCCCTCCTTGCCTTGGTAAAGGGAGAAAAATATTGCAAGAATTAATACGATAGCCTGAAGAGTCATCACATTTCTTTGGTAAGTATGATCGATGCAAATCGTGTAGAAAACAACGAGCCAGATATACAGAGTGACATTTTTTTGTGCATGTAGGATTCTCATTAGTTACGTTAGATGTGTTTTTATCATGCAACTTTCTCTGGCATTTTCCTTAATCTATTTTGTTCATTTACTGCCTTCATAATAACCACGGTGCCCTACAAGTAGTCTTACAAACTTAATCTTTTCCTATTAGATTGCATTTTCATATTTACAGCGCTATTTGGAAAAAAAGAAGACCAGAGGAAAACTTCGATGCCAGATTGTCACATGAAATTAAATCTATGTCCTTAAAAATGAAATGGTGCACTCAGCCCATGGCTGTGCTCTTGCAGAATTAGATCTAGTAGTTTCTGGTTTTGCATGTTGCTAAGGACTATTTCTCGCTCTCTGGAAAATTCCTTTCTGAAGTTATCTGTGCAATATTTCATTTAAATTGCAAGATAAGATAATCTGCATTTTACTAACACTTCCAGAAGTACTATGTAAGTAGATACATCAGCCTAAAGACAGAACACTAGCTTCTATGTAGTAAGAGCGACCCAAATAGAAAAAGCACTACATTTCTATATAGCTATCTAACGCTGGTGCTAATTATCAAGTCTAATCTTTTGCCTTGATTTGAGCTGTTAACACTTGAAAATCTATTTCCTGAAACTGGCTTGTTATGAATATCAAGGCATGTGAATTTCAAATAAACACGAAGGAGGCAGAACAATTTCCTAAGAGTTACAATCATACTTTTTCATTTTTGTGTATGCCTATATCATGTTTGCTAATATCAGCATAAAATATTGTCAGCAGTAGCAATAATGACATGAATTTGTTGAATGCCCTCTACGTGCTGGACGTTGTGCTCCGACTTTTTTACGACTTACCTCCTTTAATCCTCTCATCCCCATTTTTGCAGATGAGAAAACTGAGGTTTAGTGACATTAAACGCCTCACCCATGGTTATACAGTCAGTAAGTGGTGACACATAAATTTGAAATTAGACATTTGGACCCCAGGCCTTATGTTCCTCTTTTTTGTTAATGTTTATGTATCCTTGAGACAATGCAAGAGTCAGAGTGCAAGCAGGGGAGGGACAGACAGAGGGAGACAGAGCAACCGAAGCCCCAGGCTCTGAGCTGCCAGCCCAGAGCCCGACGCGGGGCTCAAACTCTCAAACCGTGAGATCATGACCTGAGCCGAAGTCGGATGCTCAACCGACTGAGCCACCCAGGCATCCCCAAACCTTATGTTCTTAAACTACTATTCTACCTCAGAGGGAATTTAAGGTAGTTTTGAAAGATGCATAGTATATATGAAAAGAACAGGAATTAGGAGCATTTGGGAAAGAGAATAGGAACGTAAAAGGGCAGGGGAATTAGGCCGGTACACGAAATACACATGCTCAGCTTGATGTATTTTAAGCGTCATAGCAGTCTTCGCAAACACGGAACACAATTACAGTGCTTACATTTTAAAACTGGATCATTCAATCAAGAGAAGCAGGTGAAAACTATACAGACAGCCTCCTAAGGATGTTCATAAACAGGACACCATACAATGGAATGAAGCCCATTTTCGGCAATATCCTTACAGTAAACGTGATGATGAATTTCACAGGACCGTTTCTTACCCATCTGCCAACACAGGCAAATTGCACAACTCAGTGAAAGCAATTCTCCAGAAGGCCAGCACAACCTGGTCCAGATATCCCCAAGGGCCATAAGCAAGACCAAAGGCATTCACGATGCCAAGCAATTTGTTTTTGAAACAGAAAGTTAAAGCAAAACACAATGAGCTTATGCTATCGATTTCCATCACTAAAGAAATCATCGACTTTGATCTGCAGTCACGCCTTAGGTTCAATATTTTTCAAGAAGTAAAAGTCAAAGGGGCTCCTGGCTGGTTCAGTCGGCAGAGCATGTGACTCTTGATTTACGGGTTGTGGATCGAAGCCCATGTTGGGCATAGGGCCTACTTAAAAAAAAAAAAAAAAAAAGTAGAAGTCGTGAACATAGAATCTTATCTCAAGTGCTTGTATCTTAAGCAAGAGGGAATTAAAATAGTATGTGGTTACCTTTACAGGTATCGGTGACTTAGAAACACCTGATCGTCACATCTGCTGCTACACATTCGCCTCTCCTCTTTTTCCATCTCCTCCATGCTGCCATACCAAGGAATATTGTGGAAAAACGAGTGGAGCTTCTAGAAAACCTGAAGTTACAGAAGTAGACAAAAGAAAGTTACACCTGAAACCAACATCACACTGTACATTATCTAAAAGATGTCTCCCTCTGTCTCTGCCCCTCCTCCACTCACACTCTGTCTCTGTCTCTCTCTCAAAAATAAACATTTTAAGAAACTTTTTAAATGCACCAAGAAAGTGTATAATTGTAGTGATAAAACTTCCCTGAATCTCGACACATGAATCTATACATGTAATAAAATAGCATAAAGTACACACGTACACAGAGTGCATGTAAAACTGGTGAAATCTGAATAAGGCGGGTGGATTGTACCAATGTCAATGCCCTGGTGGTGACATTGTACTGTAATTTCGCAAGGTGTTATCATCGGGGAAAGTTGGGTGACAGATATTGACATCTGTCTCTATGCTATTTATTGTGACTGCACGTGAATCTACGATCATCTCAAATAAAAGGTTTTAAGACACACGTGAAGAGTTTGTATCTTAGAAATGGATCTTTCCAAATGCCTGGTGCCGCTGTGGACCAAACCCACCTGGAGGTTTCACATTTACTTGTCTGTTTATCTAATTTGTGTTCGTTCACTTCTCAAATCATGCATTTTGATTTTTTTCCCCCACCTAAAAGAAAATCTTACTCACCCTTTATGACCCAGCTTCCAAAAGCCTTCTACAGATTTTTCTTGAACTTTGCTCACCAAACAAGATCAACATGGTGCCTTTTATGCTGTTTCCATCACACTTTGAATAGAGTAATGAAGGCTAATATGTACTGAGTAGTTACTATACCCCAGGCAACTCACCTTTAATCTTTCCGACAATTCATTGAGGAAGATACTATGACTCTCCCCATTTTACAGATGAAGGAATTGAGGTACTGTCACATGGAAAGCAGGTGGCAGAGTCAGCTTTCACAGCCAGGCACCTTGACTCTAGAGCCACGGGTAACTCATGTACATCCTGCCTCTTATCACTTGATACGTGGTGTTCACTTGTTTATATTCTCACCTCTCTCCCTTCTTCCAAAGTAAGAGTCACTCGTACAGGCTTTCTCCACTCCCACTAGCTTTCTGCCTTCACTCCTCCACCAGTTAGGATCTGGCTTCTCCTCTCAACACTCCACGGAAACTATACTCATAATGGCGAACAATGAACCGAAGGTGCTCAACTCAGGTAGACGCTTTTCGACCTACACCTGCCTTCTCGGCTGTATCAGAAACTTCAGACCCCTCTCTCCCTCTCGACTTCCTTTTCTGTTTCTATTCCTATGTTGTTGGCGGCTCTTTCTCAACTCCTTCGTTTTCTCCTTATCCGCCTACTGTTAAATTTTCATCCCTGTCCCCGCCCCAGCTCTATTCCTAGCATTCTTCTCTCTTTCCTCCGTAGACCTTTCCTAGGGAGACTCATCCACTCCCGATCATTTCTTTCCAGCCCAGATATTCCTCTTGAGCTCAACTTCCATAAGACCACGTGTTCCTTTCCTGCGTTCTTCTATGTAGACCTTTATCACAGCACTTCTCTTCCGTCTTTTTTTCTTAGCATCTGGCACGGAGCAGGTGCTCAAGAAATATATATTTTTTTAAATAAGAGAACTGAGGTAAACCAGATTGGAGGATGTTTTGGTAAATGATGCTGTAAACCGTAGAACCCCCCCCCCCCCGGAGACAAACTGGGTTTAAAGACAGAATAGGCTGGCCTTGGGGACTGATTCAACATGGCCCTAGAACAAGAGGCAAACGGAACTTGGAGGTGTCTGCCATGGGCCACTCAGTATAACGTGCGTGAAGAGATAACATTATAGAGTGCGGCCCTCTCTTTTGATCAACTTACCCGTCAATTGCCAAATTTCATTTTGTTTTGTTTTGTGCTGTGTGAGATAGAGCCAAGCGGGGAGGATCTGTTCTCTAAGCCATCAGTTAACTGCTCCAATTCCTCCCACCTATAAGGACGAGAACAGAGACTCTGTCCATTTGGTCCTCAGGTGCCTCCTCCAGGGACTACTGTATCGTAGGCCCACAACAAAAGTGGGTTGTCTTCTCTGGAACACCTCCCATGCACCGGGCACTGGGCTACGTGTTTGTATATATTTTCTCCTTTAATACTCACTGTGATGTGTGGCTTTTTTCTTCACCGGGCAACTCTCGGACACCAGCCGGTTGCCCTACAATTCAACTCGATCCTGACACCCTCTCCCTGGAGACGGCGTCAGATCCCACAGGTCAAAGGCTCAGTCCTACGAGACTGTCCCCTCTTCTGACACCAATTACAAGTGCAGGTCGTCACCTGACCAACAGGCTAGAGATCCCAGGTTCCCACAACCACTTCTTTGGGTTAGATTAACTTGCCAGAGCAGCTCACGGGACTCGGGGAGACACTTTACTCCCTAGATGACAGTTTATGATAGAAGGCTATAACTCAGGAACAGCCAGATGGGAGAGAAGCATGGGGAAAGGTTACAGAACTCCCATGCCACCTCCAGGGACACCACGCTCCCCGAATCCAACCTGGAAGCTCTCCAAACACTGTCCTTCTGAATTTTTTATGGAGGCTTCTCTCCATTAAAGGTGTGTGTGGGGCAGGGGGGAGGTTCTTCTGACACCCAGCTCCCATCTTTAGGTGTGTTCCCACCTCATTAACATTACAGAAGACATCTTTTTGGCTCTCATCACAGGAAATGCCAAGAGTTTTAGGTGCTCTGTGTCAGAACTGGATGAAGACCAAATATACACATTTTTACCATAAATCACAATATCACACCAAAAAAAAAAAAAAAACCCACCAAACTCATTTTAGGGGTAAGGATGCTAACGTGTGGTTAAGTGGCTTATTCAAGTTTACGCTACAAGAAAATAAGTCGAGGAAGGAGTTAAACGGAGATGGGTCTGATTCGAAGGGCCGCTCTTAGGTAAAATGCTACATGGCCTTCCAATATGTAGTTAAAGTTTCCAGGAAGATAAAATCATGCTAAGTAATTCAAGGGGGCCTGGCTGGCTCAGCAGGTAGAGAAACAACTCTTGATCTCGGGGTCGTGAGTTTGAGCCCCACTTTGGGGGTAGAAATTACTTAAATCACATATTTTTTTTAAGTGTTTATTTATTTTTTTATTTTGAGAGAGATAGAGAACGAGGAGGAGAGGGGCGGGCGAGGGGGTGGGGGGAGGGGGACAGAGGATCCAAAGCAGGCTCTGTGCTCACAGCAGAGAGCCCGAGGTGGAGCTCAAACTCACAAACCATGAGATCATGACCTGAACCGAAGTTGGATGCTTAACCGACTGAGCCACCCAGGCTCCCCCCCCACACACACAAAATAACATCTTTAAAAACATTTTATATTAAGTAACTCAGTTGATACAATGAGAGAAAAGAATATTCATTCACATTGGACCATATATTTTGATGCGTTTCATTGAAAGATACTTTCTGCCTTTGAGTTCCCTTTATTTGTTCCTATGTATAAATATGACCATTTAAAAGCCAAATGCTTGTGCGTCCAGACTCTTTCAGCACTTGATAAAATTCTTAGGATGTTACTTAATATTACAAAAATACATGGATGGAGTTGATGCGCAATGCTTTCACGTGTGAAGATCTTCTTTAGGTGTGTTCGCTTCTTGGGGGGGTGGGGGGCGGGGAAGACTGACTGTTTTGATCAAAACTGCTCCTTCCTTTCTAGAAATGAGGGTATTTTCCACATGGGTATGTGTAGGAAAAAGGTTCAGCTTCCGAGACGAAAATATGAAACCTCAACACGGGAGCGGGGGAGAAAGTCGAGGGTGGGGAAGAGGAGAGGAGACCAGAAGGATGTCCTGGCAGGAAGAAGTGTAGCCGGCTGTGGGGGAGGCGAACGCTTTCCCTGACCACGTTCTCAGACGAAAGGCTGCCTTCTCAGCCAACCCTAAGGCAGTACCTTGGCCCGACAGTTAAGAGCATGATGACAAGGGCCACCTGGCCGGCTCAGTTGGTAGAGCATTGGACTCTCGATCCCCGGGTGGTGAGTTGGAGCCCCACATCGGGTACGGAGCCTACTTAAAAAAAAAAAAAAATATATATATATATATATATATACACACACACACACACATATAGGCTGCTTGTCCACTCACCAAGAGCCCGCCTCCAGCCTTCTGCCTCACACCCACCCACACCCCACCGTGAACTGCTGAGGGAACCCCCAACCACAACAGCCACCTCAGTCGTCCGGTGTCTAGCAGAGAAGCTAAGTGGGAAGATTCGGCCCTCCCCATCAGTGATTCCTGTGTCTTATTCATCCTGGGAGACCAGCTAGGAAAAATTAAGAGACCAATGTCTTAAGAATAAGCACATGAGAGAAAAAAAAAAAAATTTTATCCTAATACAGTGAAATTGGGCAGCCTGCTAGATCGCCTCCCCTTAAAAAAAAAAAAAAAAAAAAAAAGAACACTGTTGTTTAATGTCCCAGAAAGTTTTTTGAAACAAGCAGTTTGTCCCCTTTTTCTGAGCACAAGGCCCAAAATAGGAATTATTTGGCTTTCTCTTCCGAGGCAGATCTGTGCAGGCCTAGCCTGAGAAAGTCCTCCTTGCCCATTAACTAAGGAAGCCGTCACGAAGGAATTCTGGGAATCGCGATATGCGTTTATACACAGGATGTCTAAATGGGAAACAAAGCCTGCCCTGGTTTTTTTCAGAACCGGACCGCACTTCTTTCTCTCTGCTCCTTTTAAAGATGAGGCGGGGGAGAAAGCAGCTTCAGAGCAGCACTGCCAATGTCTCCTAAATGCTCTGTCAACTTGAGTTACTGGAAGGAAGATGGCCTCAGCCTCGTGGTATAATCTAATTTTATGGGTATTTGGCCTTATGAGAGAGCAAAAGCACGTTGCTTATCAAAAAGACATGACTCTCTCTACTAGCTCTGAGAGCTTCCAACGAGTCTGGCTCACCTGCCAGGCACGTTCCATGCTATCCATTTTGCAGATGGCTAAGCTGAGGTTTAGAGAAGTTGAAGAAGGGGGTTACACAGTTAGTTAAACCCAGGCAATGGGACTAGAGCCATTACTCTTGACAACCCCCCCCCCCCACCCAGGCTCCACACTTACAGCCCAGTTACGGAGACACAACAGGAGCCTGCAGGGATTTAATAACACCAGTTAGCAGATGCTTTGGGCTGAGCAAATGGAATGAACTGCTTCTTATCCGGAGCACAGAGAAAGGAGGCTTTGGGGGCAGCTGAGACTGGAGACCAGGAGACAGCATCAGAGGAAGCACGGGCTACTGGTACGGCCAGTCGTACTATGGTTCCGCCATTGGCCTCCACAGAGGAACAGTACTAAACACATCTTTGGCAGACTGGAAAGGAAGTCATTTTTCACAAACACTTTAAGTTTGTATCTACTTGTGAAACCGGCTGCATGAATAGGCGCTCTCTCCCAGGAGGTGTGTGCAACGGGGACTGGTCAGTTTGTCCGCGGAAATCTCTCCAACCCTCCCCCTTCCCACCCGCTCCAGGGGCAGGTTCTTGGATTTCAAGCCCCTTCCACCAAAGGCATGAGTTCTTTGGCTGTCAGTCTCTCGTGAACCAGAGCCCAGAATAAATTTGATTGATTATACGCCCGAACACTGAACAGAAAGAGGAAAAAGTCTCTCTCTCTCTCTCTCTCTCTCTCTCTCTCTCTTTCTCTCACACACACACACACACAAACACACACACACACACACACACACACTTAAAGTTGTCATATTCTCTCTGTGGTTTTTGGCAGCCTTTTCAGGAAATATTAAGTTAGACTGAAACATTCAGAGATCCTCGTAACTTTCTAAAACATCTAACACATTATGAATACAGTCTGCAATCACTGAAACGCTCATTCTACTTATTCTAGCAAATACAACAGCTGCCTAGAATCAGAACTAACAATAGCCAACTGGGGCGGGGGGGGGGAGGGGCAGAAGGATGAATTTTTACAGGGGTTAAAATGTCTTATGTGATAGATACATTTTAATAGCCGCAAAGCACCTCAAAGCAGTTACGTTGCTTTCAAAGCAGTTACGTTGCTTTCAACCAAGAGTCACAACGTTAAAATTGATTGTTACACTCCCCCCCTGGCGTCCCACACAAAATGAAAGACTTAACTCCAGTACTGCTGGACAAAAAAAAAAAAAGTGTTCACCATCTATCACAGTGACCACAGTGGCCTTGGCTGCAAATAACGGGCTTCCTTTTGGCACGTGCATTCAGCCCGTCTTTGCAGGACAGATTTGGAACGAAAGGAAAGGAAGCAAAGACACTTCATCTTCAGATGTAGCAACGCAGCCAAAACGGGAGTTGGAGGGGGGTCTTGTATTTTACCCAACAAGTTGCTGTTTGCTTTTTTTGGTCCTCGGTCCCCTTCATGCTCGTATAGTAAGATGTCAGAAGTACAGACATTTTACATGCAAGGAGAATTCTCTCATACCTAAATTCGTGCCTATGCAAATCTTCGCTTCTCCTTAATTTCGCCATTGATTGGAGTCTTTGCAAGCCACTAAACTGTGACAAAGTGTGTACTTTACTGAGCTAACATATAAACATTTCATAAGTTCCTCCCAAATATTCATGAACTATTTTCAGACATAGTGTTTACGAAACTATTAAAAACTCATTACTTTTGCCAACTCTTTCATGAGTTGAAAAGTAAGCACGGGTTATTTATATCATTGCCCTAGAGACACTAGTAATTTTGGAAGTAATTTTGGTCTGGAAGACATTTGCATTTAAGATACATCCTGCACTGGCATCAGTTTGGGGTTTTTTTTTTAACTTTTTTTTTTAACATTATGTTTTATATGCTCATCTATCGGGTACCAATTCTAGTTAGTCCTTTTAAAGGGCCGTATAAAGGACACATATCAATTTTTAATTTGATTAATATGGTTGAAATCTTTAATTTGATTGATAGGGTTGAGGAATCTTACACGTTGAAGTGGGAGCGAAGCAGTCCCTGGAGGAACCTGAGTGGACATCTCGCATCTTTACATTAAAGCGCCCCCTGCGTGCGAGAACATCAGCGTCTGTGCCAAGCATTGTCCCCATGTTGTTCTCTACAGGTCAACTTCAAATGACACATCCTCCCACGCGCGTACGTCTACGCAGGCGTGAACGTGCGTGTTATACACAGCTTGTCAGGCTTGTCCTTTGGAGGGATTGAATGATGCTTGTTTCCTTCTCCCTAAGTCTACTCTCTCATTTTTCATAACCTCTTGCCTGAGATCAGGTTTGGGCAGAAACCTGAAGACACGAAGGTCTTACACGCTGATGGGTGTTAACAGCACCCATCTTAACAGCAGTCCCGGGCACGTCAGATGGTGTTGTCAGAATTAGTCAGAACCCCTGGTCTTAGAAGCCTGAGCCCCTGTTCCTGGTGCCCTCGTTGTTCTTCTTGATTCCCGACCCTCAGAACCCGACTCCAGCCCATCCTGGATCATTGGCTAAACCCACCGCCTTGGTGGGTTATTTGTCAGTTTATTTGTCCGTTCTCTTATTTTTGATGTGCTAAATAGGTCAAAACTGGCAAGAACAAAGAAAATCCTAAAGACCAAAATGTAATTAGGCGAATGACCTTAGACCCTCTCTCTTGCCCCGCCTGTCACACCCAGTCTATCTCCCTGTCCCTCTATTCTACTACCTACCTGCACCTGGAATCTGCCCTCCGGGGGCCACGCTCATCATGACCTCACCTGTGGACCTAGGGACCCCTTCCCTGGAAAACTGCAGAGGGGTCCTCTCTGGCCTCTGGTTATGCTCCCCCTCCAGCCCCTCCTCCCCAAAACGCTGAGGGAAACACTCTGAAACAGAACTCTAGGTATAGCTATCCCCCTGGATAGGATACGGAACCCTTCTTTGGTTCCCCATGGCACTGGGAAGGAGGTTCAAGCAGCCTGAGGCACGCCAAAGGCCTCTCCTGTTCAGCCTCTTTCCGGCATCCTGGGCCCCAGTCTGTCCTGTTCCCAACTGCTACGCACCCAGTCCTAGCACTTCATGCCCGAGGCCCCTGCCCACACTGCTCTAAACTCACTGTTCCTCTTTGGGCCCCGATGACTGGTACTAGGCGTTCCCTGTGCCCTGGAACCTTTCTCCCCTCCTCCCGGTCAGCTGGCTTCCTCAGGGAAGCCCCCAGGCCAACAACCTGCAGAGTGCATATGCACTGTGGAATAATTAAGGGCAAACAAGGGGTAAGTGCATAGCTGAGACAGGTCAGAAATGCTGAGGAAAACACGGGCTGCCTGGCCACCTCAGTTGGTGGAGCGGTTGACTCTTGATCTTGTGGCTGTGAGTTTGAGCTCCACCTTGGGTGTAGAGATTACTTGAAAATAAAATCTTGAAAGAAAGAAAGAAAGAAAGAAAGAGAAGGAAGGATGGAAAGAAGGAAGGAAGGAAGAAGGAAGGAAGGAAGGAAGGAAGAAAGAGAAAGAAAAAGAGAAAGAAAGAAAGAAAGAAAGAAAGAAGAAAGAAAGAGAGAAAGAAAGAAAGAAAGAAAGAAGAAAGAAAGAAAAAGAAAGAAAGAAGGAAGGAAGGAGGAAGAAAGAAAGAAAGAAAGAAAGAAAGAAGAAAGAAAAAGAAAGAAGGAAGGATGGAAGGAAGGAAGGAAGGAAGGAAGGAAGAAAGAAGGAAGGAAGGAAGGAAGGAAAGAAAGCAAAAGCAAGCAAGAAATTTTGAGGAAAACAAACATGCCACCATCAAAATCTAATCTGAAAGAGATGCTGTTGTTGTTTAAAGCAAGTAAAATAATAGAAATAAGGTCTTCAAAGAGTAGGAACTTCTGCATTTTAGCCTCAGGAATACTTGGGCTGCCCCAAACGAATGACTACTACAGTACCTTCCTGGCCATCTCTCCCTCCTGAAAGCGCCTAGTGACCACAGGATAACGATGTGTAAGAAGTCCTCCAGCCTGTCCTCAGACAACCTGGGTTTTACATGTACGGCTAGGGGACCATCACAGCTTTTCTATGGCAGAACGGGCAGAACTTACCCCCGCCCCAGGTATACAAGCAACTGATATCCATACCACCAGCCAGATTAAAGGGCACGGGAAGCAAAAAGAAGGGTGAAGTCAGGTGGCATTTTGAGGAAATGTCTATTTGACGAGGGACGAGAGTGGGGAAGGCAGACAGATACCCTGGCATTTTCATCTCTCGCCCACTGAAGGGTTTGATTCCAATTCCCCCTCTGCCCTCGTCCCAGCTTCTCAATTTAGGATGAAACAATGTCGAGATGGAAAGATCAAACAAATAGATCTTTGTGAGACAACAAAGAGAAAACAAAGAGGTACAGACGGATCCCAAGGGAGGCGGAGGGGGTGGAGGGGGCGGAGGGGGCGGAGCCTGCCTCTGGCTTGCATTCCTACGGTGGGGGGGGGGTAAGTGGAGAAGAGATGTGGCAATTCACAGGTGTGTGTGTGGGATGGGGCGGGGGGCTGCCTACCTCTCCCCGTCATTCCCTAATTCCAGCTCTTTAAACACAGGAGGATTCAGTTTAGAAGATCTTCTGCCAATAGTGCAGAGTATTCTGGAGCCAGACTGCCCAGTGTGGATCCTGGACCTCCACCTACCAGCTAAGTGATCCTGAGCAAGTTTCTTAACCTCTCTGTGCCTCAGTCTCCTTGTCTTTAAAATAGATGTGAGGTGCCCCCCCCCCCCCCTCCCCCCCCCCCCCCCCCCCCCCCCCCACACCGTGGCTCTGTCCATTAAGCATCAGACTCTTGATTTCGGCTCAGGTCGTGATCTTGGGGTTTGTAGAATGGAGCCCCCCACCACCCCACCCCACCCCCATCTAGCTCTGCACTGACAGCATGGAGCCTGCTTGGGATTCTCTCTCCCTCTCTCTTTGTCCCTCCCCTGCTCACGCTGTCTCTCTCTCTCTCTCTTTAAAAAAAAAAAAAAAAAAAAAATTTATAACAGACAAGAAGTCTCACTGACAAGCCAGGATTGCCCTGAGGATCATAGGAGTTGAGATAAATATAAAGCATTCAGAAGATTAAGTCTCAGTAAATGCTAGCTATTATTATGCTAAGCAACTTAATTATTTTGTGCTTCGGTTTTTCAGTCCGCAGACTTGAATTTGCTTTTACCCACTGGTCATTAGAAAAATTAGGATATTATGAAAAAGCTTCCAAAATATGAACTAACGTGTCAACTTGGGAGACATATTTAGAAAGACTTCACAGTCACCAAAGCGTTTCACAAACAAGAAAGAAATAACCCTGTCCCCATTTAATTTTACTTCTTTCAAACACATCCCCCTCTACACATCAGCTGGCAGAAAGAAAACAACCATCTGCCTCGAGGAGAGATGAATGGAGTTTCCACGGGCACCTCGGTGGCTCAGTCGGTTGGGCATTTGACTCTTGATTTTGGCTCAGGTCATGATCCCAGGGTCATCAGATTGAGCCCAGTGTTGGCCTCCACGCTCCTCATGGAGCCTGCTTAAGATTCTCTCTCTCTCTCTCTCTCTCTCTCTCTCTCTCTCTCTCTCTCTCCTCCGCCCTCGCCCCTCTCCCCTGCTAGCACTCTCTCTTTTTCTCTAAAATAAAAAAAATAAAACTTTAACAAGAGTTTCCTCACCAGTTCTCCAAGTTCCCATGAAAACCAAGTGCAGATGAGGGGCTGAGTTTATGTTCTTTTGTGCATACTATCTGAAACTTGAAGTTAATAATTAGTTGGAATTTGTTTAATACACAGTTTATGCGTTAGATACACTGTATGTCTACTGACGAGAACCTAATGAGTAGGACTAATGTCATCCCATCTTACAAAGGCTAAGGTGTAGAGAGGTTGAGTAAATGGTCAGATCGACCACTGTTGGCTGCCTGTTATGATCCTACGTATACTGGATAATGTTGGTTTTCACTATAGATGTGCAACACTTGATATTATTAATTTTGAGGTATTTTTCAGTTGTTAAATCCATATTCTAAGAAATATTTAAAGATTTGCTAAACATCCTTTCCTGGGAAGGCCAGTCATTTTGTGATAACATCTTTCCTACATTTGTGTATTACGCTGTCGTTCTGAAGAATAAAATAATGGTCTCAGGCTGTGCTATGGTCTGAATGTTTATGTTCTCCTCAAATCATATGTTTAAATTCTAACCCCTAAGCTGATGATATGAGGAGGTAGGGACTTTGGGAGGTGATTAGGTCCTGAGGGGTGGAGCCCTCCTGAATGGGATTTGTGCCCTTTATAAAAGAGTACTATCACACTGGAGGTTAGGTTTCAGTGTATATACTATTTTAAAGGGAAAGAAACACTCAATTCATAACATGGTATTGGTAGATGGCAAGGTTTTCTTCTTTTAAAGAGTAAAACAGGGGCGCCTGGGTGGCTCAGCCAGTTGAGCGTCCAACCCTTGATTTCAGTTTAGGTCATGATCCCGGGATCGTGGGATCCAGCTCCAAAGGGCACCTACTTAGGATTCTCTCTCCCTCTGCCCATCTCCCTGCTCATGCACTTTCTCTCTAAAATAAAAATAAATAAATAAAGAGCAAAACAAAACCCCCAAAATAACTTTTTACGGTCATTCCTTTTATTCGTTAATTTTTTTATACTTAAAAAATTTTGTTTCAGTTTGTTTTTTGAGACAGAGAGAGAGCAAGCAGGGGAGGGGCAGAGAGAGAGAGGGAGACAGAGAATCCCAAGCAGGCTCCATGCTGTCAGCACAGAACCCTACTCGGGACTTGATCTCACAAACCATGAGATCATGACCTGAGCCAAAACTCAAGAGTCAGACGCTTAACCGATTGAGCCGCCCAGGCGCCCCACCAATTGTTAATTTAATTGGTGGCCTATGAAATTCAAACTAAGAATATTGTGGCATCCTTTGGGGAATCTTCACTTTGCAGACACATCAGCTCTCTGTCATTGCCCTGTTTTCTAGAACCACAAGAACTGAACCTTAACTTGGCTAAAATGCATGCTCATAATTTGATGTGAGCAAACCAGAAGAAAAAAGATATTTTTAAAGCAATTAGGGAAGTGAATTATGGACTGACTCAGATGACACCAAGGAATTATCGTTCCTTTATGAGGTATTGTAACAGCACTGTCATTTTTCTTTACTCCGTATTTTTTTAAAGACAGACACGCAGGGATAAAATGACACATCTGGGGGTAGCTTCAAAATACTTCAGCAAATTGAGGAAGTACAAGAAAAAAGGAAAAGATAAAGCAAATGTGTCAGTCTTGATCATTTTTTAATCTGGGTGATGATGAGATCGGTACTGCCTTGTAATTATTTGAAAATTTTCACCAAATAAATTATTTAAACATTTTACAATAAAAAAATGTTTACAATAAACATATATGTAATATTCACATCCTGTCATCAAGTGCTAATGATTTTTTTCCCATTATTAACTCTGTAGACTTGGGCAGTTTCCTCTTCTATAAAAATGAGGTGAGAATACCTAATTTGCCGGTGGGTTAGGGGAATAAATGAGATGCCTGGCCCCAAAGGGATGTTCAAATAATGTTGGTGCTTTTCCCTCCAATTATTGCCCCCCGCCTCCTCACTATGTACAAATTCAGAATCCTAAAATAATATCTAGATACTAGCCATTCACATTTTACCAAATGAGATGCTATCAGGCCTTAAAAACAACACACTTTGGGGCCCCTGGCTGGCTCAGTCAGAAGAGCATGTGACTCTTGATCTTGGAGTCACGAGTTGGAGCCCCACTTTGGGTGTAGACAGTACTTAATAATAAAAAATAAATAAATAAACCTTAAAAATAAATAGCAGGGCACCTGGGTGGCTCGGTCGGTTGAGCGTCCGACTTCGGCTCAGGTCATGATCTCATGGTTCCTGAGCTCGAGCCCCGCGTCAGGCTCTGTGCTGACAACTCAGAGCCTGGAGCCTGTTTCACATTCTGTGTCTCCCTCTCTCGTTGCCCCCACCCCATTCATTCTCTTTCTCTCTCTCTCTCTCAAAAATAAATAAACATTAAAAAAAAATTAGAAACTAACAGTTTCTTGAAAAAAAATAAATGAATAAATAAATAAATAAATAAATAGGGGGGCCTGGGTGGCTCAGTTCGTTAGGCATCTGACTTTGGCTTTGTGGGTTCAAGCCCCGAGTCAGGCTTTGTGCTGACAGCTCGGAGCCTGGAGCCTGCTTCCAATTCTGTATCTCCCTCTTTCTCTGTCCCTCCCCTGCTCACGCTCTGTCTCTCTCTCGAAAATAAATAAACATTAAAAAAAAAATAAATTTAAAATAAATAAATAATAGGGGCGCCTGGGTGGCTCAGTCAATTAAGTGTCCAACTCTTGATCTCGGCTCAGGGCATGATCTCACAGTGGTGGGATCGAGCCCTGCATTGGGCCTTCTGCTGACAGTGCAGTCTGCTTAGGATTCTCTCTCTCCTTCTCTCTCTCTCTCTGCTCCTCCCCCACTCACTCGTGCGCTGTCTCAAAATAAATAAACTTAAGAATAAACAAATAGGGGCGCCTGGGTGGCTCAGTCAGTTAAGCGTCCGACTTCGGCTCAGGTCGTGATCTCGCGGTCCGCGAGTTCGAGCCCCGTGTCAGGCTCTGTGCTGACCGCTCAGAGCCTAGAGCCTGCTTCAGATTCTGTGTCTCCCTCTCTCTGACCCTCCCCCGTTCATACTCTGTCTCTCTCTGTCTCAAAAATAAATAAATGTTAAAAAAAAAAAAATTAAAAAAAAAAGAATAAACAAATAAATAAACAAATAGATAAAAACACATGTCTCTAGAGCATCTGTATGATTCAATTTACAATAATAAAATTATGTTTTCAAAAACATCATTTGTGTGAAGTAAGATATAGTTGAAACAGGAAATCATGGTCATTTGACGTAAGGATTACACAAATGTTGCTCAGAAATTAATTTTTTTCAGAAATTCAGAATGCTTTCAAAGTTCTGTTTTATTAAATTTTATAAGAAGAGTATTGCGTTATTCATTTTATGTAACTGAACTACAGCTTATTATGTCACACTGGCAAAATCCCTCAGCCTGTATCACCATTAACTTGTTTAAATTTCTTCTTTGTTATTTATTTGTTTTTTTAACAATTTAAAAAATATTTTCAACGTTCATTCATTTTTGAGAGACAGAGTGTGAGCGGGGGAGGGACAGAGAGAGAAGGAGAAGCAGAATCTGAAACAGCCTCCAGGCTCTGAGCTGTCAGCACAGAGCCCAACGTGGGGCTCGAACCCACAAACTGTGAGATCAAACTGTGAGCTGAAGTCAGACGCTTAACCGACTGAGCCACCCAGGCACCCCGAATTTCTTCTTAATTGAATACAATTTTTTTTGGAATTCTTTTGAAATTATATATGATGCTGAAAATTCAGCAACTTTTCTGTAGCAAAAAAAAAGAAAAATTAGGTCTCTATTACTGTAAGTAATTATTATTATTTTCATAGGTATGTTCACTTTTTTATTGGTCTGTTGAGGTTCATAATGAAATAATAAAAAAATTTTTGTCTAAATTAGAGAAAAAAAATCTTTGAAGTGTTTGATGAATCAAAACTGCAGGGGACGCTTTGAGGAGAACACTGATCCCGAAGACATATTCTTCCCTGGCTTATTTCTTGAATCATCCTATTGATTATTGAGTGCAAATGTGGCCTATGGAAGGTACTCATTTTTGAAACTTTTCCCAAAGAGCAAATGTGTTTACTACGCTTTGCCGCGTGGATGTTTTTAAATTTTCAATTAAGAACTAACATTCATCATTTTCACTAGCACACCTTTTAAGGGGCATTGGAGCAATTTCATAAGTTAAACCCTGTCCAAAATAACCCATCAGGCAGATGACAAAAGGAACCCTTGCTTTGAAGCTTGGGGGGAGCGGGTGATTGGGGGAAATTGCCTTTCAGATGTGAAAAATCATCTATCTTTAGGGTTTGTTTCATGTTTCTTCAAACGTTTCATGTCAACCTTTCCCCGGAGCAAAATTTGAGATGAAGTTGTGTAATTTATTGTCATGCTTTATCCATATTATATTTATTCTTCCCTTTGATACCTTTTTTTTCTCTGAGGTCCTTGGAGACACTGAGATGACAATGAGTTGACTCTTCCTGCGGATATTGGGAAGGAGCAGGAGTAGCAGAAAGGGAGGAGGCGAATGCAAGGGAGGACATCAGAAATGGAGAGAGAACGGTAAAGTGTTCCTAGTTTGACAGCTGTAGTCTAAAGGATTTGCCTCTGGCCTAAAAACAGAAGGTCCACCCACAGGTAAATATCAGCAGGGGTAAGGTCCTTGCATGTAGCGTAACTTCACAAAATCACAGCACGTCCAACAGTCTGGTTCGTGCCAGAGAAGGAAGAAAACATGTTTATTCAGTGTCTCTTGGGCGTCATGAACTACGGTGGGTAGGTTCTTTACAGGTGTGTGCTATGCCATACTCATGACAACCCCGTGAAATAGATACTTTTCCCCCAATATACAGGTCAGAGACAGAGACTCAAAGAAACTATAAAATTGATCTTGAGTGACCTTTGTGGCACAGCTGAACTCCAGTCTGCTAATCCTAAAGCTCGTGATTCTCCCATGACAGAAATCATCTTGCTATCACATCAAAGTCCTGTTCTATGGCTTACCTTTCACTCAAATCAAGTCAATCAACAGCACATAAAGGAAACTGATGTAAGAAAAATCCTATGACTTGGGGCACCAGGATGGCTCAGTCAGTTGAGTGTCCAACTTTGGCTCAGGTCATGATCTCTTAGTCTGTGAGTTTGAGCCCCACTTCGGGCTCTGGGGGTGGCAGGGCAGAGCCTGGAGCCTGCTTCGGATTCTGTGTCTCCCTCTCGCTCTGTCCCTCTCCCACTCGCACTCTATCTCTCTCTCTCTCAAAAATAAACATTAAGAAAATCCGGTGACTTGAAGCCTTTTAAGCCACAAATGAAAGAAAGTCAATGAAGAAATGCATCCAAATGGGAGAGACAAAAATCAGTAACATTGGTGAGATGATTTAAATGACCCATTTATCATCTGAATTCATGGTTCTTTAACTTTGTATTCTGGGATCCTTTGAGATTCTGATAATAGCTATGAAACTGTGTATGCACACAACCTTTCGGAGGGCTTGAGTTTATTTGGCTTAATAAACCCTACTCTGTATTTTGCAGAGCGTAAAATGTATTTAAAGGGCCGCCTGGCTGGCTCAGTCAGTTGGGCGTCCGACTTCAGCTCAGGTCATGATCTCACAGCTTGTGAGTTCGAGCCCCGCAGGGGGCTCTGGGCTGACATCCCAGAGCCTGGAGCCTGCTTCAGATTCTGTGTCTCCCTCTCTCCCTCTTCCCTTCTCCTGTTCACTGTTTCTCTTTCTCTCACAAATAAATAAAAACATTAAAAAAAATTTTTGATGTATTTAAATATGAAAATGTTTATGTATACAAACAGAAGACTTTTCAGATGCCTTTATATACCCTGCAACATCAACTGCCTGAAGCTTGACCTTTGTTGATTGTATAACTTTTGACCCATCAGTGTCAAGGGCTACTTGGGGTCTCGGACCGTACATCCATCCATTTGAAGAAAACCACATTAGAAGAAGGGGCCATAGAAGAAGACGGCGGCTGGTGGGTATACACGGTAACAGTGTCACACGCCTCAAAGTTCTGGGGGAATCACCGCCTAGAGCGAATGCAAATGCAGTTGTTAATTTCATTTCCCCCTGTTAGATGAAACGACACCCTGATCAGTTCGTGTAAATTGGTGCGTGACAGGGCAGGCCTGGCCCAGGGGTCCAGAGCATTGAATGCACTAGTTGGTCTCCCTCTAAAGGAGGAGGAAATTGTAAGGACAACAGGAGCTTTACCGCCCACAACCACCTGGCTTCCCTGAAAAGTAAGAAGTAGGAAAAGAACCACGGGAGAAAAGTGGGGCAGCAGACTGAGGCAGTGAGACAGCCCCCACAAGAGTTAAGAAAAAAGGGGGGGGGGGCGGTGAATAAGGCGGGACCCCTCAACCAGCTCAATAGGCGGCCGCATACACATTTTTCAGTTAGCAAAACGTTGCACCGTTGGTTCAAAAACACAGCGCTTCCGGAGTGTGAAACTGACGAGTCGCATTAGTTTACTTTCGCCCGTTGTTGTTACTTAGCTTTCCGTATTTTTATACGAGACCTTTGCTATTTAACATTACCACCAGCGAGGTGGTTTCTATTCCCTGCTCTGCCACCGATTTGCTCTGACAAACTCAAGCCCTTCTCTCTGGGACACGGCTTCACAAAAAGGGACCGAACAGGGCTCTCCCAGTCTTTCTAAGAGTCTGTAATGCACTGCAGATACATACGGCAAATTTTCCAGTGGTACAACAAAAACAGGAAATAGGAAACTTCTGCACCAATTAAGACGGGGATTATTCTCCTCCCCTCCCTGCCTGAAGTCGGGGGGAGGGGGGGGGAGGGGGTAACTAAAGGTTTGTCTGCTGAGGGGAGAAGGACTGGATGCTTGAATGTTTGAATGGATAAGGTTTTCCCTTCGACACTAAAAATGAAAGCCTTGACTCATGGCCAGATATAGACAAATTCTGAAAAGAGGCAGTTTATTCCTGGCACCGGTCCCTCTTTCCGCCTTTCTGTCCTAACTTCGGAGTGTCGCAGCTGCACCCCTTTTCCAATCCTCCCCACCTCCCACGAAAGCTTAGGGATGACTGCAGGTTCGGTGTCTGCATCCTCTGAGTTTTGCCAGAAGCCCGGCAAACTTGGCATCCCTTATTTCTTTTAGGGGATTTAAAAAAAGCAACCTTTTTGAGCCAATTTACACTAAGGTACGAATGACTAAGATGCCTTTGACATCCCAGATGCGTTGCATTTTTTAACAACATCCTGCAGGAAGGGGGCGGGGGGGGGGGAGCGAGGTTTTTAACTGGTAGGATGTTGGAGAAAGTCAAATGAGATTTAAAACAGAAAAAACAACAACAAAAAAGGCTTTAGTGTGAGAGGGAGAACCCAGGGACATACCAGGTCTGCTGAAGTCTGATTCCCATACCTGGTTTCAGTATGGGTGTTTTTTTTGGCATCTGAAGTTCTCACTGTTCTGTCTTGACCCCTCACTGCCAGCGTGACAGTTTTTATGGGACTAGTTTGAGGCTCCAACAGTGTGGAGATAAGGGATAAACATTTGTAACTGTCTGTTATTTATAAGCCAGGAAATGTTTATATTTGTACGAGTTCTAAAATTCCACTTCTAAAATTGTGACTACTCACTCCTTTCTCAAATATCAACTTAAAGCTTTAAAAGCAAATCAAGAAATGAAAAGCATCCCTCTTGGAACTAGTTTGCTTTTCCACTGTCTCTGCTCTTCTGAAAAAGCCAAAAGTGGATGGGAAGGAAACACAAAACTTTAAAGCCGTTCCTAACACCTGATTTGTTAAGAATTGGCAAGCACATGTTTTGGCAAATCACCTTTGCTTCGATGTTTCTATGTCCCTTTGGGCTTTTTATTTTTATTTTTTTCAAGATTTTGTTTTTAAGCCATCGCTACACCCAACGCGGGGATCGAACTCACAACCCCGAGATCAAGAGGAGCATGCTCCACCAAATGAGCCAACCGGGTGCCCCCAGAATACTAGTTTTTATACCACCGGTCACAGGAGATCAAAAACAGCAAAATTGTTAACAGTACTGAAACGGAAAGGTACAGCTATCCTCCACAACTCTTTGACCCCAAAACTTTTGAACCACTGTGTAAATAACTGTCAACAGAAACAACACAGGCAATTGCTGCTTCTTGTGACCAGGTCTGAGATCTGATTGAAATCCGTGGTCAAACAAAGGTTTATTTGTATTATAGGCCATAGGAGCAATGACCGGAATGCCAAACATGTATATCGTGTGTCCAGATATTGGGAGTGGTCCTAATCTGAACTAGTAAAGGGTTCTCTACCGGATCAGCAAAGGTCAAGTTGTTAGACAGGAAACTGTTTAGGTGGCAGACCTCACCAAAAACTTGAGGGAGAAAAAAAACACAAAAAAACTTGAGAGAAGACGATATAGCTTTTTCCTGATTGTCTTTTTTTTTTTGTTTTTTTTTTTTTTCTGGTGGGACCTCTACCTTAGTGATGGATGCTACATTAAGGAGATTTAGGAAATTATTAATAGTAAGGCAAACGTGTACAAAAGGGGCGAGGAAAATAAGAAAGGTCTCCCCTTGGTCTATGAAACGCGGTTTTTCTCCAGTGCTGTAACCTTCCTCTTGGCATTGGGTTGCATCACCATTTAGTGAATATAACGGTTTTCTGCCCGAAAGAACCACATAATCTGAAACGCACACTGTCAGTACCAGGGAGACACATATTTTCTCTGCACGATCCAAACACAGATTGAGTCAAGGAAGGCAGAGTGGGGTTGCAGAAAGAGTCTGGAGTCGGATACAGTTGCACTCCAATCCCGCCTGCGCCATTCATTAGTTACGCGACCAAAGGCACTTTCGGAGCCTCGATTTGCTCATGTGTAGAACGAGGATAATAGAGGCTGCCTCATAGGTTGTTGGTGTTGTGTGGCATTTATGTGATGCACCTGGCATACACAGCAATAATGGGCTGTGGGTCTTCTAAAAATGGCCATGATAGGATGACACAAGAGCCCTAATGTACCCTAGTCTCGTCTTTTTTTTTTTTTAATACAATTTATTGTCAACTGGGCTTCCATACAATACCCAGTGCTCACGCCAACAGATGCCCTCCTCAGTGCCCATCACCCGCTTTCCCCTCTCCCCCACCCCCCGTCCACCCTCAGTTTGTTCTCTGTATTTAAGAGTCTCTTATGGTTTGCCTCCCTCCCTCTCTGTAGTCCTCATAATCTGTGGGGATTTCATGGCTTTTGTGCATAGGACCGTTCTGGGTGAAGTGTCATAGGATAGAGTAACCAAGGCTCCCTTTAGAGGCTTTTCAGACAACTAGCGTTCTACATAGGAATGGGACAATGTCATATTAGATTTAAACTTTTACCTAGTAAGGTAACACGTTTAAATCTTAGGAAAATGGTGTGAGGAAAAGAGGGTGGAATACGTTCCCTCTTGAGTGTCCCTCCTCACAAGACCTGGGTTTGAGTCCAGTTCCGCCAGCTATGTGTTGGGTGACCCTGAACTAGTTCCTTTACATTGGGAAATTTCCATTGGCTCATATGTAAAAACATCTCGCTCATATTTCAGGGCTGTTATGAGCATTCAAGAAAGGTAGTGTATATGAAAGAGCTGGGAGGGGCGCCTGGGTGGCTCAGTCGGTTAAGGGTCCAGCTCTTGATTTTGGCTCAGGTCATGGTCTCCCAGTTTGTGAGATCGAGCCCCGGATCGGGCTCGAGACTCTCTTTTTCTTTCCCTCTCCCCTTCTCCCACTCACAGTCCCTCTCTCTTCCTCTCTCAAAATAAATAAATAAGCTTAAGAAAAAAGAAAGAAAGAACTGTAAACTGTACAGCTCTAAATAAGATGAATCGTATTTGTTTCAAAAATTAGTCATTCAGCAATGATATTCAAACCTTGCTATAAAACTACTACCTAATCACAGAATTTAACATAAGCCAGAACTTCCTCAGAGCTCATCAAAGATAATTTATGTAAAAAAACCTCACTGACCTCATTTTGAGACGATGCGGAATATGGATGAGGACTATCATAGAGGAAGGCTCCCCGCTTTTGTACCTACCGTGCCGTGTAAGAGAGGTCTTTTTCACGTTGTACTTTAAAAATGATTAATACAAACCAAATAATAAATTCACTGGATCTGACTACTAAGATGATTGCTTTTTGAAAATACTTTTTTCCTATTTCACTGAACGTGTTTGTATGCATGAATATACACATACATATGAATATTTAGCAGCATATATGTGTGTGTGTATACATGTTTATGGGAGAAACTTCAGCAAATACAAATATGTATATAATGTATGTAATGTGTATAAATGTATGTAATCTATATAATGTATATATAATGCATGTAATGTATATAAACATATACGAGTAAAGATAAAAATACTGTGTTGATATCAGATATAGAGAGAAATATGGATACATATATATACATACACACACATATATACACATATGTATTATATGTGTGTATATATACATATATTGAAGAAACTTTAGAAAATATAAATAAGCAAAAATGAAATAAAAATCACCTGTAATCTCACTACTCAGAGGTCACTATTATTATTTAAGACACCATTTCCACAGCTTTTTAATATACTGTATATAAATATACAGAGAAAAGGGTAGAAATACAGATATCAGCTATAGAGTCTATATAAAAATGTTATCTCAACCATGATTCATAATATGACTTTTTTGTTCAATAATACATCTCAAATGTTTTCATGCCCTTGCAGTAACACGTAAATGGTTTTGTAATATTCCTTTGAGGACACTTCCCACATTTTCAACTAGCCTTTACTGTGCGATATTTCTTTGGTCTCCTTTTTTGTTTTGAACAGCAATGTCATGAACTTTCTTGCAGCTACATTTTCTTTATAGATTCCCAACTGTTTCTTTAGAATAAATTGCGAGAAGGGCGCCTGAGTGGCTCAGTCAGCCGAGCGGCCAACGTCAGCTCAGGTCGTGATCTGGCGGTTTGTGAGTTCAAACCCCATGTCAGGCTCTGTGCTGACAGCTCAGAGCCTGGAGCCTACTTTGGATTCTGTGTCTCCCTCTCTCTTTGCCCCTCCCCTGCTCATGCTCTGTCTCTGTCTCTGTCTCTCTCAAAAACAAAAAATAAGCATTAAAAAAAATTTTTTTTAAGAATAAATTGCTAGGAAGAAAATTACTTATTCAAAGGGTATATGGGAGCCTGTAGGTGGCTCGGTCAGTTGAGCCTCCGACTCTTGATTTTGCCTCAGGCCATGTTCTCATGGTCCTGAATTTAAGCCCCACATAGGGCTCCATGCCATTAGGGCTCGGAGCCTGCTTGGGATTCTCTCACTCCTCTCTCTTTATCCCTCCCCTGCTCACTTGCTCTCTCTAAAAATAAATAAACATTAAAAAAAAAGGGGGGGTATATGAAGTAATATGGTTTCTGATAAGTATTGCTATGTCCTCCTTCACAAGTGATATGCCAGGCTGATGCTTACATTAGTATTTTTAGTGTTTTATGAGACTGTCTAGCTCCTCTTATTATCCTTTTTCTTAAAAAGTGAGCTCTGTGCCCAACATGGGGCTTGAACTCACAACCCCAAGATCAAGAGTCACATGCCCTACTGACTGAGCCAGCCAAGCGCCCTTCCTATTATCCTTTTATTTTACTATTATCATTTTTTTCTTATATTCATTGACAAGTGTTTAGAAAATGTAAGCAAACAGAAAAGAATTAAAATTCCCATAATCTCATTATATGATTAACCATTATCAATACTTCCTTTCAGTCTTTATAAATATTTAGATTTACATCTATATTTAATATATATAGTATGCTCTTTGGTGTATTTTTTTTGGTATATTTATTTTCTTGTTAATTTCTAAGAGCCCTTTTAAGAAATACGCATTGCAAGTTTTTCCTATTGTTTGTATCCTTTAAAGTTTGTTCGTGGTATATTTTGATGCACATTAAATTTTCATGTTCATTCCTTATTTATCCTTTTACACTTTCACCTTTTGTGTCATGCGTGAAAAGTTCTTCCACATATAAAATTTTCTTTTTGCTATTTTCTTTTTATAGTTCTTTAATCCACCTGGAATCAATTAGGAATCCAGGGTCAGGCTAAGAATCCTTTTTTTCTCGGAGGGGAGGGAAGATGGCGGCGTAGGAGGACGCTGGGCTCACCTCGCGTCCTGCCGATCACTTAGATTCCACCTACACCCGCCTAAAGAACCCAGAAAACCGCCAGAGGATTAGCAGAAGGGAGTCTCCGGAGTCAAGCGCAGACTAGAGGCCCACGGAAGAGGGGAGGAAGGGCGGCGAGGCGGTGCGCGCTCCACGGACTGGCGGGAGGGAGCCGGGGCGGAGGGGCGGCTCGCCGGCCAAGCGGAGCCCCCGAGTCTGGCTGGCAAAAGCGGAGGGGCCGGACAGACTGTGTTCCGACAGCAAGCGCGACTTAGCGTCTGGGAGGTCATAAGTTAACAGCTCTGCTCGGAAAGCGGGAAGGCTGGAGGACAAAGGGAGGGAGAGCTGCTGAGCCCCCGGACGGCAGAGCTCAGCTTGGCGGGGAACAAAGGCGCCAGCGCCATCTCCCCCGCCCATCCCCCAGCCAAAATCCCAAAGGGAACCAGTTCCTGCCAGGGAAGTTGCTGGCTCCGAGCAAACACCCAACGCTGTGCTTCTGCAGATCCCTCCCTCCGGCGGGTCTGACTCCCGCCTGGTGCCGCAGGGCCCCTCCCGAAGCGGATCACCGAAGGAGAAGCGAGCTGAGCCTGCCCCTCCTGCCCCCGTGCACCCTGCCGATCCACCCCAGCTAATATGCCAGATCCCCAGCACCACAAGTCTGGCAGTGTACAAGTAGCCCAGATGGGCCATGCCACCCCACAGTGAATCCCGCCCCTAGGAGAGGGGAAGAGAAG
Organism: Panthera uncia; assembly: GCF_023721935.1. Classification (NCBI taxonomy): domain Eukaryota; kingdom Metazoa; phylum Chordata; class Mammalia; order Carnivora; family Felidae; genus Panthera; species Panthera uncia. Next base: position 20,710,502 of record NC_064809.1, on the reverse strand, counting down.
GCACACACCAGTCTGACTGTGGCCCCAGCGGTGGGCTGGGGGCAGACATCAGGTCGGACTGCGGCCCCGCCCACAAACTCCAGTTATACATCACAGCACAGGGGAAGTGCCCTGCGGGTCCTCCCCACTCCAGGGACTATCCAAAATGACCAAACGGAAGAATTCCCCTCAGAAGAATCTCCAGGAAATAACAACAGCTAATGAACTGACCACAAAGGATTTAAATAATATAACAGGAAGTGAATTTAGAATAATAGTCATAAAATTAATCGCTGGGCTTGAAAACAGTAGAGAGGACAGCAGAGAATCTCTTGCTACAGAGATCAAGGGACTAAGGAAGAGTCAGGAGGAGCTGAAAAACGCTTTAAATGAAATGCAAAATAAAATGGAAACGACGACGGCTCGGATTGAAGAGGCAGAGGAGAGAATAGGTGAACTAGAAGATAAAGTTATGGAAAAAGAGGAAGCTGAGAGAAAGAGAGATAAAAAAATCCAGGAGTATGAGGGGAAAATTAGAGAACTAACTGATACACTAAAAAGAAATAATATACGCATAATTGGTATCCCAAAGGAGGAAGAGAGAGGGAAAGGTGCTGAAGGGGTACTTGAAGAAATAATAGCTGAGAACTTCCCTGAACTGGGGAAGGAAAAAGGCATTGAAATCCAAGAGGCACAGAGAACTCCCTTCAGACGTAACTTGAATCGATCTTCTGCACAACATATCATAGTGAAACTGGCAAAATACAAGGATAAAGAGAAAATTCTGAAAGCAGCAAGGGATAAACGTGCCCTCACATATAAAGGGAGACCTAGAAGACTCATGACTGATCTCTCTTTTGAAACTTGGCAGGCCAGAAAGGATTGGCACGAGATCTTCAATGTGTTGAACAGGAAAAATATGCAGCCGAGAATCTTGTATCCAGCAAGTCTGTCATTTAGAATAGGAGAGATAAAGGTCTTCCCAAACAAACAAAAACTGAAGGAATTTGTCACCACTAAACCAGCCCTACAAGAGATCCTAAGGGGGATCCTGTGAGACAAAGTACCAGAGACATCGCTACAAGCATAAAACATACAGACATCACAATGACTCTAAACCCGTATCTTTCTATAGTAACACTGAATGTAAATGGATAAAATGTGCCAACCAAAAGACATAGGGTATCAGAATGGATAAAAAAACAAGACCTATCTTTTTGCTGTCTACAAGAGACTCATTTTAGATCTGAGGACACCTTTAGATTGAGAGTGAGGGGATGGAGAACTATTTATCATGCTACTGGAAGCCAAAAGAAAGCTGGAGTAGCCATACTTGTATCAGACAAACTAGACTTTAAATTAAAGGCTGTAACAAGAGATGAAGAAGGGCATTATATAATAATTACAGGGTCTATCCATCAGGAAGAGCTAACAATTATAAATGTCTATGCACCGAATACCGGAGCCCCCAGATATATAAAACAATTACTCATAAACATGAGCAACCTTATTGATAAGAATGTGGTCATTGCAGGGGACTTTAACACCCCACTTACAGAAATGGATAGATCATCTAGACACACGGTCAATAAAGAAACAAGGGCCCTGAATGATACATTGGATCAGATGGACTTGACAGATATATTTAGAACTCTGCATCCCAAAGCAACAGAATATACTTTCTTCTCGAGTGCACATGGAACATTCTCCAAGATAGATCATATACTGGGTCACAAAACAGCCCTTCATAAGTTTACAAGAATTGAAATTATACCATGCATACTTTCAGACCACAATGCTATGAAGCTTGAAATCAACCACAGGAAAAAGTCTGGAAAACCTCCAAAAGCATGGAGGTTAAAGAACACCCTACTAACGAATGAGTGGGTCAACCAGGCAATTAGAGAAGAAATTAAAAAATATATGGAAACAAATGAAAATGAAAATACAACAATCCAAACGCTTTGGGACGCAGCGAAGGCAGTCCTGAGAGGAAGATGCATCGCAATCCAGGCCTATCTCAAGAAACAAGAAAAATCCCAAATACAAAATCTAACAGCACACCTAAAGGAAATAGAAGCAGAACAGCAAAGGCAGCCTAAACCCAGCAGAAGAAGAGAAATAATAAAGATCAGAGCAGAAATAAACAATATAGAATCTAAAAAAACTGTAGAGCAGATCAACGAAACCAAGAGTTGGTTTTTTGAAAAAATAAACAAAATTGACAAACCTCTAGCCAGGCTTCTCAAAAAGAAAAGGGAGATGACCCAAATAGATAAAATCATGAATGAAAATGGAATTATTACAACCAATCCCTCAGAGATACAAACAATTATCAGGGAATACTATGAAAAATTATTTGCCAACAAACTGGACAACTTGGAAGAAATGGACAAATTCCTAAACACCCACATGCTTCCAAAACTCAATCAGGAGGAAATAGAAAGCTTGAACAGACCCATAACCAGCGAAGAAATTGAATCGGTTATCAAAAATCTCCCAAGAAATAAGAGTCCAGGACCAGATGGCTTCCCAGGGGAGTTCTACCAGACGTTTAAAGCAGAGATAATACCTATGCTTCTCAAGCTATTCCAAGAAATAGAAAGGGAAGGAAAACTCCCAGACTCATTCTATGAAGCCAGTATTACTTTGATTCCTAAACCAGACAGAGACCAAGTGAAAAAAGAGAACTCCAGGCCAATATCCCTGATGAATAGGGATGCAAAAATTCTCAATAAGATACTAGCAAATCGAATTCAACAGCATATAAAAAGAATTATTCACCATGATCAAGTGGGATTCATTCCTGGGATGCAGGGCTGGTTCAACATTCACAAATCAATCAATGTGATGCATCACATTAATAAAAGAAAAGATAAGAACCATATGATCCTGTCAATCGATGCAGAAAAGACCTTTGACAAAATCCAGCACCCTTTCTTAATAAAAACCCTTGAGAAAGTCGGTATAGAAGGAACATACTTAAACATCATAAAAGCCATTTATGAAAAGCCCACAGCTAACATCATCCTCAATGGGAAAAAACTGAGAGCTTTTCCCCTGAGATCAGGAACACGACAGGGATGCCCACTCTCACTGCTGTTGTTTAACATAGTGTTGGAATTTCTAGCATCAGCAATCAGACAACAAAAGGAAATCAAAGGCATCAAAATTGGCAAAGATGAAGTCAAGCTTTCGCTTTTTGCAGATGACATGATACTATACATGGAAAATCCGATAGACTCCACCAAAAGTCTGCTAGAACTGATACATGAATTCAGCAAAGTTGCAGGATACAAAATCAATGT
>NC_064809.1:20660061-20707205 GCF_023721935.1 Panthera uncia | reverse complement strand
GAAATACAAATCAAAACCACACTCAGATATCACCTCACGCCAGTCAGAGTGGCCAAAATGAACAAATCAGGAGACTATAGATGCTGGAGAGGATGTGGAGAAACGGGAACCCTCTTGCACTGTTGGTGGGAATGCAAATTGGTGCAGCCACTCTGCAAAACAGTGTGGAGGTTCCTCAGAAAATTAAAAATAGACCTACCCTATGCCCCAGCAATAGCACTGCTAGGAATTTACCCAAGGGATACAGGAGTACTGATGCGTAGGGGCACTTGTACCCCAATGTTTATAGCAGCACTCTCAACAATAGCCAGATTGTGGAAAGAGCCTAAATGTCCATCAACTGATGAATGGATAAAGAAATTGTGGTTTATATACACAATGGAGTACTACGTGGCAATGAGAAAAAATGAAATATGGCCTTTTGTAGCAACGTGGATGGAACTGGAGAGTGTGATGCTAAGTGAAATAAGCCATACAGAGAAAGACAGGTACCATATGGTTTCACTCTTATGTGGATCCTGAGAAACTTAACAGAAACCCATGGGGGAGGGGAAGAAAAAAAAAAAAGAGGTTAGAGTGGGAGAGAGCCAAAGCATAAGAGACTCTTAAAAACTGAGAACAAACTGAGGGTTGATGGGGGGTGGGAGGGAGGGGAGGGTGGGTGATGGGTATTGAGGAGGGCATCTTTTGGGATGAGCACTGGGTGTTGTATGGAAACCAATTTGACAATAAATTTCATATATTGAAAAAAAATTTTTTAAAAATCCTTTTTTCTCAAATAGCTAGCCAATTGTGGGGCACCTGGATGGCTCAGTTGGTTAAGTGTCCAACTTCAACTCAGGCCATGATCTCATGGTTCTTGAGCTCAAACCCCACATCAGGCTCTGGGCTGACAGCTCAGAGCCTGGAGCCTGCTTTGGATTCTGTGTCTCCTTCTCTCTCTGCCCCTCTCCTACTTACTCTCTCTCTCTCTCTCTCAAAAATAAACAAACATTTAAAAAATAGCTAGCCAACTGCTATAACCCATTGATTTTGTTTTTTAGGTTGTTTTTTTTTTTTTTTTAAGATTTTAAGTAATCTCTACATCCAACATGAGGCTCGAACTCACAACCTTGAGATCAAGAGTTGCATGCTCTACTGATTGAGTCAACCAGGTGCCCCTAACCCGTAAATGTTAAAAAAAATTATTCTTTCATGATCAGTGGGGAGGTATTCATTTTCCTTGGACTTTTATGTAACATTATTCTGTTTAATTTAGCTTTCTGGCTAATACTGTACCAGTACCACACCGGCTAAATTATTTTAGCTTCATCATAAAATTGCATATAGGAACACAGCAAATGTTGCCTTTTTATTCCTCCTTGGGAATTTGTCTTGGCTTTGCTAGAATGCTTATATTACCAAAATAATGGTTGCCTTTAAAAATATTTTGACAGCATATGTAGATCCTTATTACGTCACGCTGAAAGAGAAGATCTTTCTTCTAATTAGAAATAGGTATTGTTTAAAAAAAAAAAAAGGCCCAAAATGGCGTCACTTAGGTTAAGGCCTCAAGTCAATAAACCAAGACTTAATAACTAAGCTAACTGCTGTTTCAACCCCCCAGGAATGTATTCCTAACCAGTCTAGTCAGAAATATTCTGGTCATCACCAATAAGGTAATCTGTCACAGGGGCCCTTTCCATTTCCCAAAGGAAGATGAGGTAATCCACCTACTAAGGCCTTTTTGTCCCCACATGAAGGTGACCTCACCTGAAATAATCCTGTTTTCTGTTTATGACTTCCTGGTCCAGCCTTTAAAACCTTTTCCCTTTCTGTAGTCCTTTGGAGCTTTTCTCTACTTGCTAAATGGGATGCTGCCTGGTTCATGGATCGATTAATAAAGCCAATTAGATCTTTAACATTTACTCGGTTGAATCTCTGCTATTTAACGGTATGCAATTACTGTCTCCTCTGTCCTCTCACTGTATGCTGGTCACCAAGGTCTTTGTTTCACAGCAATATTTTGATGCCCATGTCTCTACGAGTATTATCCTCTTGGGGGAAGAGATTTTGTTTTCTTTCTTCTCATGATTTCCCCACCATCTGGCATGTTTCCCATAGTAGGCAATCAAAACATTGTTTAAAGTTTATTGAATAAATTAATACCGAATTATGATACATCACTTTAAATATTCAATTACTCTCGAACACCTTGGGGGGAACTCTGCTTCTATTTCCTTCCTTTCAAAGGACAGATGTAAACACACACACAAACACGCAGGCTCCGCGGGATTACACGCAAATGGAACTGTGGCTTCAGTGAGTGGAGCATGAGTCACTCCAACTTCCCAAATGGAAAAAGAAAGTGGCAGACAGAAACAGAAAAAGGGAGGACTTTCAAAAGTGTATGGAAAGTCAGTTATTCATGAAAAACAAGGCAAGCATGTATACTTTCTGTGATAATTTACATCTCTCATTTTCGTCACGGTAGAACACAAAGCAAGGAAAAACCCCGATCCCTTTGGGGGAGCTCAACTGCTGATGACATTTCCATTGCACGGGCTCTGTCTTGCCCAACAGGTGTTCTTTGAACCCAGAGACACTTGATTCCTGTGGGCACATGCCGAGCTGGCACTAACACACTCACACATTTCTTACTCTTCTTCTGTTGTGCTTATGGTTTCTCTATTGGTAACTCTGATTTTTAAATCATTTAAATGACTTTAAATTTTTTTTAAGTGTATTTATTTCTGAAAGAGATTTCGATCTCGTGACTCACGAATTCATGCCCCGCGGCAGGCTTTGTGCTGACAGCTCCGGAGCCCGGACCCTGCTTCCTATTCTGGGTCTCCCTCTCTCTGCCCCTCCCCTGCTCATGCTCTGTCTCCTGTCTCTCAAAACTAAATGCACTTAAAAAGAATTTTTTGTAAAACAAAGCATTCTACCCACTTTCCACAAAAAGATTCTAAACACGCTTTCTCTAACCCACCCCACTGTCCATCAAGTGGAATTCCAAATGGTAGTAGTATAGAATAATCTAGCAGTTCATTTTCTTCAGTAACTAATCATCATATATCTACTATCAATACCTATGAGAGAGGAAACCCGGCTGGCTCAATTGGTAGAGCATGTGACTCTTGACCTCAAGGTTGTAAGTTCTAGCCCCACACTGGGGATAGAGCTTACTTAAAAAAAAAAAAAAAAAAAAAAAAAAAAGTTTTCAAAAGCTAGATCTAGACTTTTATGTTTGAAATACAACACTATAAATAAAACCAGCTATATATAGTATTGTCCAAGTGCCAAGAACTGTTCTAAGTGCTTTTCTGATTTTATCCTCAAGATGAATGCTAAGAATGAATCCTAACATGCGTGTATGATTATTATCTCCTGCTGACAGTTGAGGAAAATGAGGCACAGAGAGGTTAAATGACCTGCCCAATGGCAGACAGCCATTGAGCATAAAGCTAGGTTCCAATCTGGGCAGCCTGAGTAGAGCATCCATGCACTTAACTGTTACACTTTTTACCAATTCTGGCTGTAAAACACAGAAATATTCAGACCATGACAGTAGTGAATTTCACTTGAAATTACTGTAATGCTGGCCTCAAGATGATGATGAAACATGCCTGACAAATTTAGAAAGCAGAGTACCTGAAACTCAGAGCTGAGATTTCATATATATATTTATATATAAGTATATATATGCATATATACTTATTGCTTTGATTTGGCTGATCACTAAAGCAAGTAGTGATCGTTTACATCAGTACTTGTTTTTGTTTTCTTCCGAAAAACCTACGTACATATACAGTAAAGCCTTGGTTTGCGAGCATAATTTGTTCCAGAAACATGCTTATAATCCAAGGCACTTGTCTATCAAAGCAAATCTCAAGAACCGTTGGCTCAGTTGTGATCATGTGATGTTTGGCATCATGCACTACTCGCATTGCAAGACATTGTTCATTTATCAAGTTAAGATTTATTAGAAATGTTTGTTCATCTTGCAGAACACTCGCAGAACAAGTTACTTGCAAAATATATATATATATATATATATATATATATATATATATAATTTATTTATTTTAAGTATAATCTCTATGCCCAATGTGGGGCTGGAACTCACAACCCCAAGATCAAGAGTCATAAGCTACACCAACTGAGCCAACTAGGAGCCCTGAAATTTTTTATATTTTAAAACAGTGCTGGGGCACCTGGGTGGCTCCGTCAGTTAAGCAACTAACTCGATTTCAGCACAGGTCATGACCCCAGGGTTGTGGGATCAAGCCCCACATCAGGCTCTGCACTGAGCATGGAGCTTGCTTGGGATTGTCTCTCTCCCACTCTCCCTCCTCTGCTTGCACATGTACACTCTCTCTCTCTCTCTCTCTCTCTCTCTCAAATAAATAAATAAACATTTCTAAAAAATAAAAGTGTTTTACTGTGAATAAAAATACTAGATTATAGGGGCGCCTGGGTGGCTCAGTGGGTTAAGTGTCCAACTTCGGCTCAGGTCATGATCTCGAGGTCCGTGAGTTCGAGCCCCGCGTCGGGCTCTGTGCTGACAGGTCGGAGCCTGGAACCTGCTTCGGATTCTGTGTCTCCCTCTCTCTCTGACCCTCCCCCATTCATGCTCTCTCTCTGTCTCAAAAATAAATAAACGTTAAAAAAAATTTAAAAAAAATACTAGATTATAGATTTGAAAATAAACAAGAAAGTTAAATATGTGTATAAATACATACGTAGAGAGAAATGAAATGAAATATTTGGAATGACAAAGACAAAAATGTTCAGGGCATTGTCAATGCCCTCGATGTTCTTGAGCTTAGTCAAAGAAATGTGATGCGACAACGCGTGGCAGAATGTTAGAGCAGCTGCCCGTGTGTGCAATACACACGCAGGAAATGGCCCGGGCCACACTCAGTAAAGCCCAGCCCTCCCAGGTGTATCACAATATGGCTGCCTTACAGGGCTCTAACTCATCTACCGCAAACCAGACCTGACGTGAATTACAGCAGATGGCCCGCCTAATGAAGGCAATGCCAACAGGAAGGAACATTTTAAGAATTAAGTGTAAGGCAGAAGAGCCAAGAATTTTGAACGAACATTGTCAAGCACATACTTGGGATCCAATGGTGACAAGGATCAGGGAGACTATTTTAAAACTTAAAATACTTTCAATATTACTAATTCTATTTGCAACCCTATTCGTCCATCTGCAAAGACGTTGTCAAGTTTTTAAGATAATTACATGAGAAATATGGATAGAAAATACCATATACTTTAGTAAAAACAGATTGGACACCACACCATTATGTTTTATTGGCTGTGATCGAGAAGTTTCTGGAGATGACTAAAGCAGAGGGAATTGTGTCATACGGTTCTTCACACAGGTGTGCAGTGAATCCAGTGATTTGCTGAAAATTGCCTTCCAGATTTGGATTTATCCTTTGTTCCCAAATTTTTATTATGTGCTAACATTACAGAAATTCTTTCTGAAGAACGTTCAAATGAAACCAAAGACGTTTTTCTTTCTCTTCTAAACCCTGAGCGGTATTTCATTGTTTACCATCTGGGAGAAATGATGAATATTTTTAAACCATTTGGAATAGAAGAGATGAATAATGCCAGAATACTCTCGAAAAGTTGCAAAGTAAAAAAAAAAAAAAAAAAATCCTTCCTTTCAAAGGAAAAGAAAAAGTCCAAGAAAAATAGATAAGGTCTATCTGTATAAAATATTTTCTCTACTTCATGAGAAGGAAGGAATAAAATTAATAGTCATAACTAAGAAGTGAGTACTATAGTATGGAATTTAAATACTTTGAGACGGCAATTGTAACCACGTGAAATAAATTCTAGGTTCATTATTTAAAAGGAATGAACCATCAAATACAGCAATAACCAAATATGTACAACGATTTTATAAGTATGAGGCAAACGTGATCCTAGAACCTCAACTTGAACACAGCCCACAAAAGCTCAATTTGGGCTACCATTATATCAACCTAAGTGACCTATTTATTTAATATGACCTTTCTAATAGTGCTTTTCTCCTGCTTAGAACTATCACTTATTGCCTTGACTTGGCTGATCACTAAAGCAAGTACTGATTGCTTACATGCTTTTCTTCCTAAAAACCCATTTTATTTTATTTTTATTTTATTTTAAAGTTTATTTATTTATTTTTGAGAGAGAGAGCACAAGCAGGGAAGGAATAGAGAGAAGGAGAGAGAGAGAGAATCCCAAGCAGGCTCCACACTGTTAGCACAGAGTCCTACATGGGGCTCGAAATCACGAACCGCAAGATCACGACCTGGGCAGAAATCAGGAGTTGGACACTTAACTGACTGGCCACCTATGTGTCCCCTAAAAACCTATTTTAAAGCATCCCAGTACAGTCAATGAAAGGAAAGCAGTTCTACACGGCTCAAAGTAGATTGGGCAAGGAGGTCGGTAGCGAGACAGAAGGTTGGAAAAGTACGGTGGGTGTCGTAGGCCAGAAAGTTCTCGAAAGCTGTCCCCAGGAGTTTGCTCCATTCCTGAGAGTGCTTTAGGATAGTTATATAGTCGGGTTGGCATTTTAGAAAAAGCACTCTGATAGCTGTATGGGGGGAAACAAAACGTACTGGGGGAAAATTAGAGGCAAAGAGGCAAATGAGGACGCAAGAAATAGACCAACAAGCATATGATGAGGGAACAAGATCTATTCAAGAGACGTGCAATTGTTAGAGTCTGTTATGCACTGCATTGGAGATATAAGCCGAAGAAGAAATAATCCTGAGTTTGTAAAGGGGGGAGAAAGCACAAAAGCGATAGTTTTGGTGAACCTCAGACCTCCATTTAGACAAATGGCATTCAGTCCAGTGGTTTCAAAAAACACAGCACCTGGGCACCTGGGTAGTTCAGTCGGTTGAGTGTCTGACTCTTGATTTTGGCTCAGGTCCTGATCCCCGGCTTGTGGGACTGAGCCCTTCATCAGGCTCTGCGCTGCGTGTGGAGACTGCTTACGATTCTCCCCACCCCACCCCCCGCCTCTCTCTCCCTCTCCCCTGCTCTCGTGCATTCGTGCTCTCTCTCAAAATTAAAAAAGAAAAGAAAGAAAGTTGTTTAAAAAAAACAAAACCCATTTTAATTGTTTCTTTGGGATTAAATAATATGTAAAGGAGAATAGTAACCCCATTGGTCAGAAAGAAGAGATGATGCATGAGCATCACATTCCGAAATAATTTCTGGAAACCGAAGTCCCAAGATCTCAGGGACCATTTCTGAAAGCATTAGGAATTTTGAACAAGTAACCTAAAACCTGGTGAGATCATCTCTTGAAGATATGTCTTTCCAGCCTCTGGATACCATATACACAAATGACTCAAAAATATGTTTCCAAACTGACCTTTTACTTGAGCTCCAGCCCCATGTACCCATCTGCCTACTTGGATGTCTTCTCAGGAATGTCACAGGCATTTCAAGTCAACATGTCTAAACCCAAACTTATGACCATTCTCTCCAAATGTGATCTCCTTTCATTGTTCTCTAGCTCAATGATTGGCATCACCCACCAAGAAAAGAACCTAGCAGTCACCCTTGATATGGCCCTAGAAACTTCCGTTTGCCATAGCCTATCAACCACTGACACCTGTCGTCTTCCAAACTCTCTTGAGTCCATCCAATGATCTCCACTCCCATGTTTCAAGGGATGCGCTGCCCAAATCCAGGGATAAATCATTCTTGTATACCACGGAGTAAACAGAGGAGCCTCCCGGAACCGGGCAAGGTGGTGGCCCTGTCACCGTCACCACTCTACTGTGCACTGTTGTAGTCTCTTATGTGACTACTGCAACGCTCTCCTGTTTCTACTCTGGCCCCCCTGAAACCGTTCTTCAAACTTCAGACAGATTTCAAAACCCAACTCTGGTTGCGCATCCTTCCTGCTTAAAACCTCTGTGTGGAATGCCGTTGCTCTTAGAATCAAGACTCAACTCTTTACCACGGTCGACCAGACTCTACAGAGCCTTGCCACTCCTCATGCAGACCCAGCTCACATCGTGCCCCCCACACTCATTAGGATCCATCCACATGGGTCTTCCTGCGGTCTTGGGAAGCTGCCATGCTCCTTCCTCACACAGGGTTTGTACACGCTGTGTCCTCTATAAAGTCCTTTGCCTAGTTAATCCCTGCTCGTCTGTATCAGTCAGCTGCGGCAGCTAATAAATATGTCAAAACCCCGTCTCTTAAAACAACAAACACCGATTATCGCTCGGAGATCTGAGTCAGCTGGACAGTTCAGCTGCTCTGGGCCAGGCTTGGCTGATCTCGGCTGGCTTGTTCGTGGCTCTGTGCTTGCTTAACAGGTCAGCTGGGGCCTGGCTGGTCTTGGATGGCCTCACTCACATGTCTGGCAGTTAGCTGGTTGGTGGTTACGGGGTCAGGGGCGACTGGGCCCCACGTGTCTCTCATCATCCAACAGTTTAGCCCAGCTTATTCATACAGCCCTGTCAGGGTCCTCAGAAGGTGAACGGTCATGCACGAAGCCTCTTCAGGCCTAAGTTCAGAACTGGCCCCACATTATTTCTTCCACATTCTATTGGCTAAGGTAAATCACAAAGTCAGCCCCGATGAAAAGAGTCATGAACAGATCCTCCTGAGGGGAGGAGTTGCAAAGTCAAATTAAAGGCATAGAAATAATGAGGACAATTTTACAGTCTACCCCATTATCTTTTAGATATTGGCTCCAGATAAGTTTCCTCGGGTGGGGGGGGGGGGGCGGGGCTGGGGGCGGAGCCTATCACAGGCCCATCTGCCTAGATTAAATCACACTATTATCAACTTGCTTTAGGAACCACTTTTTCACTATACTTGTCACAGTTGGAATTTCACATGTATTTGTGTGATTGTTTGCTTATGCTCTACCCTAACCCTCCCCCCCCACACACACCCCTTATTCCCAGGCTTAGAGGTCAATATAAAGCCAACGTCCATGGTACACACACCAAAGCACACCATGGTATTCCCAGCACCTGGCACAGAGTAGGTACTCACTAAGTATTCTTTTAATGAATTGCTTTACTTCCCACTGTGTTATTTTTAGAATATTCTCCATCTCCTAACAAAATGCTTTTTTAAAAAAAAAAATTTATTTATTTAACTGAGCACTACACCCAATGCAGGGCTTGAACTTACGAGCCCGAGATCAAGAGCCACACGCTCTTCCAAATGAGCCAGCCAAGCCCACCCCTAAAATGCTTTTAACAAGTGACCTTTTGCTTCTTTGGGGGAGGCAGCCAGACGATGTTGAGTCCTGTCCACCTCACAACACCCAAGTGATAAAAGTATTATCACGTGGGACAAAGAAAGAAAGAACTGCAGAGGGAGCCCCTGGGGGCTGGAAAGTAGCTTTACACTTGACATATAAAGACTCACAATGGGGGCTGTCTGGCTGGTTCAGGCAGCAGAGCACCCGACTCTTAATCTCAGGGCCATGAGTTTAAGCCCTACGTTGGGTATAGAGATTACTAAAAAAATTAAAAATAAACTTAAAAAAAAAGAGACTCCTACGGGGTCTTCTCGTTCACTGAGCAGCACACACACACACACACACACACGAAAAACAGAAGGTTATTGGGAAAAAGTAATGGGTTCCATTGTAGACTTGTTGAGTTGAAGGCCCACTCTCTGGGACAGAGCTGAAGATTGGAGAAGGAAATTTGGGAGCTAACCATGGAAGCATGGTAGTAACTTCCGCCATAGAAGTTACTGAGAGTGGGCCAGGAAGGGAGAGAAGGCTGGTGCTGAGCGGTACTCAGAAAAATGAAAACAGAAGGAAGAAACAGCCGGTCTCTGAAGTTAAAGGGGGAAAGAGCTTTAAGAAGGAAGATGTGGCCAAATGAATGACACCAAACCCAGCCAAGAGGTCGAGAAGTTAAGGCACAAGAGAAACTCATCTCAAAATGACATATGCAGTTAATGTCACAAATTCTTTTTCCTCAAAAGATTATTTCCACCAATGTGTATATTCTAGAAGTCTTAAATTTATATTTGTATCACTTGCAAGTTGCTTGTAACTTACAAGCACTTCAATCCACATATTGTCCGTTCTGTGAAGGAAGTTCTCCTTTGAACGATTAGATAAACCCTGGTCAAATTCCTATCCCCTTCCCCTGTGCTATTTGGCCTGTCACTAATATGCATGTGTGAAGTTAGTTATTTTGATCATTTTCATTGCCACTCATATCAGTAAAAAATAAGTTTAGCTTAAGTATAATAAATATTATACAATTGTACAATAGTACAATTGTACAATACTTATTGTACAATAAGTATTATACAATTATATAAGTATAATAAGTTATAGCTTAAGTATAATTTATTCCCATATTCCACTTAACTTCAATGAAATATCATTGGGTCTAAATACCTGTAAGAACATTTTTTTTTTTAATTAAAAAAAGCAAGACTATCTAATAAAAGCAAATAGGGCACATTAGATCTCTATCTCCAAGTGAAAAGACTCCGGCCAAACCTGCTACAGATCCATTCAGTTGTTAAATAAACGTTGACTACTGGGCTATCCACCGAAAAATGCATAGAATTTTCTCTGGGTTCTGTCTTTTCAGAGAATTATAGTATAAGCACATTCTAAAAACAATGAAAGCAGAGGAAATACTAAACAAGAAATATTAAATGAACGAGGTGTTACTGATGCTCACGTCTCCCTCCAGAGTTTTCCAATGTTGAGCTAATCATAAGGGTAATTACTCAGCAATTCTTAAAGGCTTTCTAAAACTTGTTTTATTAAAAGGCTTTTGGGCTCATTATTTCTTGTTTTTTTTTTTTTTTAAGTTTACTTATTTATTTTGAGAAAGAGAGAGTGTATGAGCAGAGCAGGGGCAGAGAGAGAGGGAGAGAGAGAGAATCCCAAGCAGGGGCCATGATGTCAGCACAGAGCCGGATGCGGGGCTTGATCCCATGAACCTTGAGATCACAACCTGAGTCGAAGCCAAGCGTCGGGTGCTTAACTGACTGAGCCACCCAGGCTCATTTCATTTTTTCATTTTCCTATGTTTTTAATATAGAATCGAAACATAACACTATAGGATATGGGGTATCCTATGGATGGGGGCCTGACTCCCACCTATAACCAGACAACTACATAGGTAATTTTTTCAAAAAGTTCCAATGATTGAGACTCTAGCTTAAGACTGATATTTCTATTCTTGTGTATACTTGGGTTTGGTTTTTGGCTTTGCCATAGATGTGTTCCTCAAGAGAAAATCCATAATTTTACTGCTGAAATGAAGCAGAGATTTTGTTCTCCAGACCACCTATTATGTAAACGAAGAAAGTGAGTCTTCAAGAGATTAAGTGATTTGCCTAAGATTGCGAGGGATTAGAAGCAAAATTGAGACGAGACACCAAGTCTTCTACCTCCTGCTTTTCCCATCACACCACAAAAATATTTACAGTAATATACAAATCAATTAATAAACTGAATGTTGTTTTAACCTAATAGGATAATACTATCTAAGAAGAATAATTTTTTTTTTTTAAGCTTAGGCATTTATTTCGAGAGAGAGAGAGGGAGTGGGGGAGGGTCAGAGAGAGAGGGAGAGAGAGAATCCCAAGCAGGCTCAGCACTCAGTGCAGAGCCTGAGGTGGGGCTCCGACCCGCAAATTGAACTGTGAGTTCATGACCTGAGCTCAAATCAAGAGTCTGATGCTTAATCAACTGAGCCATCCAGGCGCCCCAAGAATAACTTTTTAAATAAGGAAACTTTTTAAATGTTGCTGTTTGCATGCCATTTTGAGGTTGTATTGTTTATTTGTTTTAACGAGGCACATCAGTAAAAGATGATGTTGTATTTCAAAGGAGTTCATCAGAAAACATTTCAGTATATACACTCAACCAGAGAGTCTGGTAACATAATTTAATTTAACAGTGAAAATGTTAATGAGAACTTGATGTTACCTTATGGCGAACAAGCACTCCATGTCAATGCCATGTTAGTCTGTTAGGAAATGGATAGATTGTGAAAATAGCCACAAATTCTTTCCCTCCCTGCATCCACATTCTTGTGAAGTGTCTTCGCAGTTTCTCTCATCGGGAGACTTGAGTCTGGGCTCGTCCACGTGACTTGTTTTGGACAATGTAACGTTAGCAAATCTGACAGAAGGAGACACTTGAAAAACACTTGTACAGGGGCGCCTAGGTGGCTCAGTCAGTGAAATGTCTGACTTTG
Source organism: Panthera uncia (assembly GCF_023721935.1). NCBI lineage: Eukaryota > Metazoa > Chordata > Mammalia > Carnivora > Felidae > Panthera > Panthera uncia. The sequence continues at coordinate 20,694,990 of NC_064809.1, read as the reverse complement.
GCTCAGGTCATGATCTCACGGTTTGTGAGTTCGACCCCCATGTTGGGCCCTGTGCTGACAGCTCAGAGCCTGGAGCCTGCTTCAGATTCCGTGTCTCCCTCTCTCTCTGCCCCTCCCCCATTCACACTCCCCTCTCTCTCTGTCTCTCAAAAAACAAACATTAAAAAATATAATAAAAGAAAAGCACTTTTTACTTTAGGACCTGCTCTCTTGCAGCTCCTGAGGACTCTTCTACCAGCATGTGGAAAGGCCTGGGATATTCTACCAGATAATACAAGACCAAGTTATGTGGTCTCAGCTAGGCCATGAGCCATCACAGCTGAGCCTCCAAGAATGATTAGCTCCCAGTGCTACCTAGAAGCTGATCCGTGAATGAGCCCAGTCAAGACCAGCAAAACTCCCTGAGCCGAGCTCAATCCGAATCGCTTATCCATAGACTCCTGAGTTAAAGAAATTTTTGCTTTTCTGAAGCCACTATGTTGTGGGGTGGTTTGTTACACAGCAAAGGGTAACTAATACAAGGAGAGAGAACAAAAAAATCAGATATATTAACGGTTACTAAACAAGACTAAATGAAAAAGAAAAGAATGTTATTTTTCTTATCTGAGATAAGAAACTGAAGCACAACAAAGTCTCACAATTTTCTCAAAGGTCACATTTTTAATATAAATAAAGATTTTGAAAAACGAAAAAAATCTAGATAGCTTACGTACCAACCGTGTTCTAATTACTACTCCAGACCTGTTCCAGATCACCCAGAATACTATAGTTCTATCATATTACTAAAAGTTGATTTGGATTTTGGTATGCTAATTGCTATCATAACTAAAAATTCTAGATCATTTAGGCTATAACCAGTTGGGCTGTGAATTAGTTGAAGGGGATGTTTCCTTAGGTGTGGAAGGATATGTTACTACATGGGATGTAACTAAACTTTACTTTTCATTGTTTTAAAATTATGATGGGAACATGGAGTTTTTCCTTACTGTTGGGTTTTCTAAACTCTATATATTTTCCATTTATCTTTTTATGGGACTTTGTTCAGGCAAAACCCAGTCTTCCTCCTGTGGTTCTTCACTCTCACATATTCCTACTGGGAATTTTTCCCACCTCAAGCAATTCTATGACACCACCTGGTTGTCCTACAATTTAACTCAATTCTGACACTATCTACATGGAGATGACATCAAATCCCACAGATTTAGGGCTCAGCCCCATGAGACTGGCTCCATTTTATTTGCCATTCACAAGTGGTAGGTCTCCAGGTTATCAACAACTCCTGTCCAATTTGACTACAGATTGGAGGCTCCCATGGCCTTCTCCCCATTGGATTTGATTATTTGCTATAACAGCTCACAGAACTCAAGGAAATGCCCTCCAACATTTACCAGTTTGGGGAAGGATGTGATAAAGGATACAGATGAACGGCCAGATAAAGAGCAAGTCTGGGAGGGTCCAGAGCATAAGAGCGTCTGTCCCCATGGAGTTGGGGTGCATCACCCTCCTGGCACGGGGATGTGTTCACCAACCTGGATGCTCTCTGAGGCCCCACTATTGGGGTTTATAGAAGGCTTCATCATGTAGATATGATCAATTATTAACTCCATTTCCAGCCCTTCTTCCCTCTCTAGAGAATGGGGGGGTGGGGATGGGGCTGAAAATTCTAAGCTTGTGACCATGATTTGGTCTTTCTGGTGACCAGACCCCATCCAGGAGCCTCATTAGAGTCTCATAAAGACTCATAAAGAGTCACCTCATTAGAACAAAAGATATTGCTGTCACCCGGGAAATTCCAAGGGATTTGGGAATGCTGTGTCAGGAACCAGGGTCAAAGACCAAATATTAGAACAAAAGGTATTCCTAGCACTCTTAACACTTAGGAAATTACAAGAATTTTAGGTCCTCTGTGCCAGGAACTGGGGTCAAAGACTGAGTATTGAAACAAAAGATTCTCCTAACACTGCTTTTATCAGGGTCTCAGGAGGCCCGTGTTAGTAACTGAGGGCAGAGACATATATATATATATGTGTGTGTGTGTGTGTGTGTGTGTGTGTGTGTATACATTTCTTATTATTTCACAGGCTTACTTTTGAGGAAACCATGAAAATCTTAACATCCCTGATTTTCAGTTCTTTTATTAAACAGAGCAAACAATATCGAGATAATGAAAAACACGAATTAGCCAGAATTTAATTATAAGATATCTATCTGTACCAATCACACCTTCTCTTTGGAATGATTTTGCCTATTGAACTCTCCTCCTGTATTTTCCACTGTGGACCCTACCTCTATTAAGTCACAAAAGCAACAATGCAAATTCCTGGCTATCTGTGCAATTTAGTTGAACAATTGGCTAATTATTTTTTTAAGTTTATTTTATTTTTTTTAGTAATCTCTACACCAAACATGGGGCTAGAACTCACACCCTTGAGATCAAGAGTCCCATGCTCCACCAACTTAGCCAGCCAGGTGCCCTAGCAATTGTCTAACTCTTATTCAGAAACATCATTCAACTGGACAAGCAGTTTTTCATGGTATTGCATCCTCTGCGTTAAGAAAAATAGCCACATTTGTGGTAAAATGCTTAAGGTGTGGTGCTCTTGTAGTTTCCTAAAATAGTCAATATAGCAGCAAAATTTATGGAGACAGACAAACAGCACTGGGTAAATCTAAACTTTGAGACTGGATTAATTTTTTTTTTCAAAGTATCCTCAATGGAGAAGCAACATGTACCGTAGTGATCCCTGGATGAGAAGGCAGACCTTTCAAGGTTAGAAGGCATGATGTCATGCATGGGAGTGTTCCAGTGAGGCGTCAAGTTCAGAGGCAATGAACACAAAGACCGAATGGATGGGGTCCTAAGTTGACCGTGAGGGTGATTAATTCAGGAATGGCATTAGGAACGGTCCTTACAATTAAGCTCCCCCCTTGTCCTTCTCTTGTTTTGCTTAGTGATGGGTGACATTGCCTTAAACTCAGATTAGAGCGGAGACTGTGGGCGGTGGACCTGAGAGAAAAGTAGCACCCCAAGATAAATGGTAACACAAGCAACGGGGAAACCCCAACACCTACACGGCAAGCTGCTGGTGCACTTCACACAGCAGCATGTTGTCTCTTCCCACAATCGCCAGAGATAAGCTCCCACAAGCAGTGCTCACATCTCCAGCAAACGCGAATGATCACTTACAAAGGGAGGGAGCTGGAGAACCAATACTCCATCCTTGCTGTCTTCCTTTCCTCTGATCCTCCCCACTGGCCAAACTTGATCGTAAGTCAGAGGGCAAGGAAGCCCACTCACGAGGTCCATACGGATCAGCCTCACAGGGAAGAGCACAATGGACAAGGACAAGAGAGGACGTAGACAAGGGCACTTGATTGGCTCAGTTGGTAGAGCATGTGACTCTTGATCTTGGGTTTGTGAGTTCAAGCCCCATGTTGGATGTAAAGCTTACTTTAAAAAAAAAGCAAATAAATTTTAAATTTTTAGATAGAATAAGTGGATCAAACGTCTAGGTTACAATTTTGGTTTTTATTTGTTTATTTTTAGAACTTTTTTTTAATGTTTATTCATTGTTGAGAGACCGCACGAGCGGGGAGGGGTGGAGAGAGAGGGAGACACAGAATCAGAAGCAAGCTCCAGGCTCCGAGCTGTCAGCACAAAGCCTGACGTGGGGCTCGAACCCATGGACCATGAGATCGTGACCTGAGCCAGAGTCGGACGTGTAACCAACTGAGCCACCCAGGTGGCCCTAGGTTACAATTTTAATTACAACATTTCAAGAGTACAAATACTTCCCAAACCACTAGAACCCAAAAGTAAAACAAAGCACATACTTGATCCATCCCACCTTACGGTAGATTGCCGGCAGCGGGGCGGAAATAGTCCCTCACACTCTGTACACCCCACCGGTTACAATGATACTTTGCCATTACCCCAACTGATGGAGTTTCCTTCTCTACCCTCCAAATCCAGGCTGACCTTGTGACTTGCTTTGACCAGCACAAGTGATATTATAGGTCTTCCGAGCTCAGGACTCATGATGCTTTGCAGCTTCCGCTATCACCCTCTTGGAAAAGAGCCGTAGCTGAAGAGACCCCTTCTTGGGGATGGGAGACCACGTGCAGGGAGAGGTCTCGCTGAGAGTCGGCACCGACCGCCAGACGTGTGGCTGAGGTCTTGGTTGAGCCACCAAATAACTGCACTTGCATGAGGGGTCCCAGGCAGGGCCAGCAGAAGAAGAGAAGAACCCTCCAGCTGACCCAGCCCGAAGGACCGACCCACTGAAACATAAAACAAATAACCAGGTAGTTGTTTTGAGTTTGAGAATGGTTCCTTATGCAGCAGTATCTAACTAACAAATAAAATGAAAGGGCATTTGAATGGCAAGCAGAGAACAAATCGAGCACTGCTGTTTGCGAGAGTTACAACACCCAAAATCCCAAAATAAAGGGGTATTGACTTGATTCAAAAAAATAGAAAAGACAAGAAAGGAAACCAAAAGCCAGTGTGCTAAGCCAAAAGTAATTAAAATCAGAAAAAAAAATTAAAAAGGAGAAATCACTTAGAAAATAAAGGATATTTTGTACTGATAAATGTCGTTTTACCAGAAAGATGCAAAAGTCATGAACTTTTATACATCGATGTTGTAGCTTCAAAACGTGTAAGAACAGCTTTAATATAAAAGAAAATTTGACACAACGCAAATAGATTAAAAATAAAGACGTGGAAGATTAAACTTACATAATCAATAAACTTAATTGAAGAGACGCATTTTAAGAAAATCTGTACCGGGGCAACCGGCTGGCTCAGCTGGTGGAGCACACAACTCTTTCAGGTTGTGAGTTCAAGCCCCACACTGGGTGTGGAGATTACTAAAAAAATACAAATAAGGAAAAAAAGGAAGAAAGAAAAAGAAAATCTGTACCAAACATGGAAAAATGCATTAAGTAGTCTTATTGGTCCCCATGTGTATGTATTATTCCCAACAGAAAAAATACAGATCAACAGCATGTACCTACCAATGAGATTATTTAAAGGCTAATTGTTTTCATGTTTATTTAGAGCTTTTCATTTTTGACAAATGAAATGCTACAGGTACAGCAATCCCTTCTTATCCCCCTTGCCTCTGTCCCTCCCTGAAGGTAACAACTATCCTTACTAAAATGGTGAATTTCTCACTGCTTTTATGATTTTTTTACAGATATATGTCTCCAGAAATAACATATGGGGTTGTTTTATGTATTTTTAATATATACCTTGTAAAGGACAAAAAAGCTTTTCCTTTCTCCTCCTAGGTTCTCTGTCTGGGGCCCTGAAAATTAAACTAACAAAAGACAGATTAACAAGAGTTTATTCATGCGCCTGGTAGAAACTCAAGGATGTGTAATTCAAATTGGGTTAGAACTTGTAGCTTATACAGCATCTTAACAAAGAACAAAACATTTGTAGAGACGTGATGAGACCAAGGAATAGGGATTTGGGCTCTTAGGGGTGGCAGACCCTGGGAAGGTAAATATACGTGAAAAGGACTGGAACGTAAAGGCGGTTGAGTGAGATTGTTCATGCAGAATCCTCTCTCGGCAACTATGTGACGTGTTAATTAAATAGCGTGGTAATCATTTGCTATCTATCCATCTATCTATCTATCTCAAATCGTTACGTTGAACACCTTAAATTAACACAATGTTATATGTCAGTTATATCCAAATAAAACTGAAAAAAAAATTTTAATTAAGTAAACCACCACCACCAGCAACAATAGCAAGTTTCTTTTTCTGATACTGGAGAGAGAGGCACCTTTACAAATGGAAACGTATGTCGTGCTTTTTAGTCAGATTGGGGCAGAGAGCTTTTTCTGTGTCTGCTGTTCTGAATTTACACAAATGTGTATCTTCCTGTGATACTTTTTTTAAACGCTTATTCATTTATTTATTTATTTATTTATTTATTTATTTATTTATTTTGAGAGAGAGTACATGGGTGTGCCCACGTGTGTGCACATGGGGGAGGGACAGAACGAGGGCGAGGGAGAATCCCAAGCAGGCTCCACACTCAGGGCAGAGCCTGATGCGGGGCTCGATCCCACGGCCTTGAGATCATGACCTGAGCTGAAATCAAGAGTCAGCCGCTAAACTGACTGAGCCACCCAGGCGCCCCTTACTGTGATATTTTTTTAATTCGAAATAAAGTAGCCAAGCCATGTCCCTTTATTTTTTCCAGCTTTACTGAGATCTATTCGACATATAATGTATCCATTTAAATACATAACGCCAGGTTGATTCATTTTAGCTGCTATGAAGTCTTCAATTCAGTTACCCATTCTCCTACTGATGAATATTCAGGTTGCTTCTAATTTTTGGGCCCATTGCAATCATTCCATGGCGTGCACCTTTGTACACGCTTTTGTAGATATATGTAGAAGCATTTCCCGGAGAAGTAGCATTGCTGAGTCATAGAGAATATCCATTTTCAGGTTCGTTAGTTATTGCCAAATTGTGCCAAGTTGCACCAATCTACCTGCCACCAGCAGTGGCTGAGGTTTGATGCCCTTACATCTCAACCAAAACTTTGTATACTTAGGTTTTTAAAAATCTGTGTCAATCTGATGGAAGAGGTGTGGTATAGTTTAGTTGAGCATGGAGTCCTAGATTGACAGTTACTTTCCCTCCATAATCCATTGTCATTCGGTGCCTACTGTTGCAAATGAGAGACCTGTTATCAGTTTAACTGTCATTCTTTTTTATTTATTTATTTTTTTAAATTTTAGACAGAGAGAGCGAGCAGGCATGAGCAGAAGGAAAGAGAGAGAGAACCTCAAGCACGGTCAATGCTCAGCACAGAGCCCAATATGGAGCTCAGCCCCACGACCCTGAAATCATGACCTGAGCCAAAATCCAGAGTTGGATGCTCAACCGACTAAGCCACCCAGGTGCCCTTACCTGTCGTTCTTTTTGGTGACTTATTTATCTATCTTTAATATTTTTCCTTGTCTTTGACATTATACAGTTTACAATAACATGATTAGCTGTTGATATTTTAATTCATTCTGCTCCAGACCCGGTATCCTCTTAGAGTCTTCATAAGCTTCTGAAAAATTCTCAATTATTGTCCTTTAAACCATTGTCTCCTGACTTCTGTTTCCAACCGTTTGGCAAACTGGTACAGAATCATTTTTAAATGAGAGGTAAAAGTAGGAAAAAATATATTTCAAAAGGACATTTCTCTGTTGTCGAGAAAGTAAGGAAAAACAATGAGAGTCCACAAAATGCTAGAGAGCACGATTTCACACTCAAACCAGCATTGAACCCGAGAGTATCTGCAGATCCCAAATGGCCCAGGATCTGAAGGGCACACAGAATAAAGGGTCAAACTAGGGGATGCCCACAAAAGCCAGGACCTTTCCCTAAAGAAGACATCATAAGTGGGGGAATTAGAAAAGATATACTTGTGTGTTTAGGCTTTGGCTCTGGGTAGAGTAACAGGAGATCAGCGTGTTGTACACCTGAAACTAAGGTAGCATTGTGTGCCAACGGTAGTTCAATAAAATCAAATGAATAGATAGATATTTTTTAAATGTTTTTATTGGGGCACCTGGGTTAAGCGTCCGACTTCAGCCTAGGTCACGATCTCGCCGTTCCTGAGTTTGAGCCCCGCGTTGGGCTCTCTGCTGACAGCTCAGCCTGGAGCCTGTTTCAGATTCTGTGTCTCCCTGTCTCTCTAAATAATGTTTATTTATTTTTGAGAGAGAGAGAAAGAGAGAGAGAGAGAACATGAGCAGGGAGGGACGGGGGCGGGAAACAGAGTATCTAAAACGGGCTCTGTGTGGACAGCAGAGAGCCCGATGTGGGACTCAACCCCACGAACCGTGAGCTCATGACCTGAGCCAAAGTCAGACTGTTAACCGACTGAGCTATCCAGGCACCCCTAAATAAATATTTTTAAAAGGGGGTGGAAAAGTCTCCTGAGCATTTGGAGCCATAGTGTGCACTCACCCAACGCGGGGAGCCAGATTCAAACTATTTCTATAGCAAAAAAGGCCAAGCTGGAACCCTCTCTAGAAGAACACCTTATAAGCACAGGCCTCATAGAATGTCAAAATGCAAAGTTCCAATCCCACAACTGTGTTAACACCTTGAGTTTAGCCCGGTGAAATCCATTCCAGACTTTTGACCTCCAGAACTGTAAGATCATAAATTCCGTTGTTTTAAGCCAGTAATTTGTTGCACTCCCCAAATTCCCGTGCCAGGTTCTCTTGGAGGGACCTCTCACGTGATCCAACATGAGAGAGAATCAGGCCCTTGGTATGCCACAGCATTCTGTCAAGTTTACTGTAGTTTGTTACAGCACGATAGGAAACCGAGTCTGGCAAAAATGCTTACATTTTCCCATGGACTTGGCCAATTCGCAGGAAGTAGACCGCCCCATCCCTTACCTACATGAATGGCAAGCTTTTTATGTTTATTTCTTTATTTTGAGGGGGGATGGGCAGAGAGAGTTGAGGGAGAAAATCCCAAGCAGGCTCTGCACTGTCAGCCCATTGCCCAACTCCAGGCTTGATCCCAAGAACCGTGAGATCACGACCTGAGCCAAAATCAAGAGTCAGATGCTTAACCAACCGAGTCACCCAGGGGCCCCTCTTTCTCTTATCGTTTTCATGGGCGGGGCAGACTTTTGAGGTCAAGCTTTACCCACATAGCTCCGTTCCAGCTCTCAAACCAAGGTCATGATGCCTAGGCTTTAAAGACCTTAGCAGACCGCCTCTCGGGCCTTTTTCCCATCAGCTGTGGGAAACATGGCAAACGTAACCTCATTCTCACTTAAATCATTTCATTCTTTATTTCTGGCCTCTGGAGAGTTCTTTTTCATTTCAGCTGAGCTATTTACTAAAAATATTTTTTGTTATATTTCGTCCTTCATTTCCAAGTAACTGCTAGGTTCAAAATGGACATTCAAAATAAAATGACAAACTACTTAGAAAAGAGCAAACATGAGAAAACGTTAAAACTATGAGATACCGGCAGACTGATAACCAGAGAAAAATGTATACACTTAGCAAAAGGCACATATCAGAAAAAAAGTAAGGTTAAAAAGATAGAAAACATCTACCCATTCAATGCAAGAATGCAGGAAAAAAATAAAATAGTCCACAGAAAGGAATTAAGAAATTTAAAGGCTAGAATTGTACCAACAACAAACGAAACAGAGGAAGTCGTATAATCAATAAAACCGGTAAAACTTTTTTGAAAGGAAGAATAAAAAGCTAGAATTTTGTCAGATGGAATCAAGAAAAAAAAAAACAAAAACAAAGAAAATACATCTTGAAATTGCCCGTAACTACAGGCATAAAAGTTATTAATGTCAACAGAACACTAGGTAGAAATCTATACTAATAAACTATGAAACCTAGGTGGTTACTTTTCTAAAGATATGAATTAATTTTCCAAAGATATGCATATTATCAAAATCTAGTCAGGAAGATAGAAAACTGAACAGATAAATGACTACCCCCCATAATACCCTGAAATAGGTGCCAGAAGAGTTTTATGACTGGTTTCTGCTATACCTTTAACAAACAAGTGAATCGCATGTGAACTTAAGGAAAAAAAAGAAAAAAATCCCGATGTAACTGTTATCAAAACCGTGTAACATTTATTAATAAGAATTGTCATCTTAGGGGCACCTGGCTGGTTCAGTCTGTACAGGGTGCAACTCTGGATCTCTGGACGGTGGGTCCGAGCCCCACGTGGGGTTCAGAGATTGCTAAAATAAAGAAAACTTAAATAGAAAGAATTGCCATTGTAGACTAAGTACAGTGAGCAGTGCTGCTTTTAAATTTAAAGTTTACTTATTTATTTTGAGGGAGAGGGTGAGCACAAGCTGGGGATGGGGAGGGGCGGAGAGAGAGAATCCCAAGCAGGTTCCACACTATCAGCCCAGAGCCCCGTGTGCAGGGCTTGATGCGGGGCTTGATGCGGGGCTCGATCTCATGAACCAAGAGATCAGGACCTGAGCTGAGATCAAGATGGTTCCAATATCAGAAGCCCCTATAGCCACTTAAATGACGAGTAGATGGGCTAAAGTCTGTCTGAGACCTCTTTGCTTCTAGTTCAACTTTACCTCTGGGTAGAGTCATCTCGTGTGCCTAGTAGAAGATAAGAGATCTACCAGGGTGACTATTGTTGTGAGGCTGATACTCTAAACTGTGGCCTCTCATCATGAAAGGATGAAAAGAATGCCTCCATCTTTCAGTCACCTGCTTGGGAATTTGCAAGAGCCCCGAGGAGAAAAGCTCCCCATTTCCATGCATTTCCGTCTTGTCCTCGATCTTAAAGTAGAATTCTTTCATAACTTTGAGCTCTCTGATGCCCTCAGACAAATGCTTGTTCTAGAACTCCTACCACCCCCACCACTCTTCCTGGTTCTAGTTTCCTCCACAAGAAGGAAACTAGACAGACGCACCTAATATGTCACTTTGAGAAGGGGAAGTCTTCTCACGGGGCATTTTAAGGACATATATTTTTGTAGTTCAAAGCAGCAGAAAACGCAACTAAGCGTAATCAAGGGTTTATAAACAACACACAGTCCACAAGAATTGGACTAACGGAATATAAAAAGCAAACATGTTGCCCCAAAAAACACTAAATTTTTTTTAAGGTGACTTGGCAGGCTTCCAGGGACTTATGATTTGCACCTAGTCTGTGAGGAACTAACATAAACACCATTTCTTCCTGCCAGAGTCATATGCTCTGGTCAGAAATGCAAACACCTTACTTACACCGTGAAGCTCCCAAGAGACCCACACAATTTTCATCCATTGATCCATTCATTCGTTGCTCTTAAATATGACTTGCTCCCTGAGCTCATGAACAACACAAGGTTCACTTTCACAGAAAAGTGGAATCTGGTTGATGACAGTTGCTTATGGTTGTGGATAAATACCGCTTTTAAGAACACAAACGTTATTGCCTTTGATTAAACCAGATGGTCCTTTGATCCTTTGATTAAACCAGATGAAAAAAGAATTATCATCATAAGCCAATCTCACTTACGAACATAAATACAATAAAATGGTAGTAACCCAACAAGCAGATTGTTACATGTGTAATATCATTGGAAGAAAATAAATTCCACTGACAAAAGGGAGGAAAAAAAATATTTAGAAGTAAACCTAACTGGGGCACCTGGGTGACTGAGTTGCTTAAGTGTCCACCTCTTGATTTAGGCTCAGGTCATGATCTCGTGGTTCGTGGGTTCAAGCCCCACATCGGGCTCTGTGCTGACAGCTTGGAGCCTGGAGCCTGCTTCGGATTCTGTGTCTCCCTCTCTCTTTGCTCCTCCCCTGCCCGCACTGTCTCTTTCTCTCTCTCAAAATAAATAAGTAAACATAAAAAATATTAAAAAGAAAGAAAGAAAGAAAAGAAGTAAACCTAACAAGAAATGTACAAGGCCTATGTGAAGGAAATTATACATCTTTACAAAGGCAATAAAAGAAAACTTAGATAGATATATATGTTCTTAGATATATATGTTCTTAGATATATAGACATATACGTTCTTAGATGAGAAGTCGCTATGTTGTAAAGTTGTAACATTTCAACTTAGTCTGTAGATTTAGTGCAATCAATAAGACAAGTTCATAAGAAAGAGAAAATGTTTGGGGCACCCGGTTGGCTCAGTCCATAGAGCGTGCAACTCTTGATCTCAGGGTTGTGAGTTTAAGCCTCACATCGGGCGTGGAGTCTACTTTAAAAAAATGCTTAGGTATGGCACAAAAGTTTTGAAAAAAATCCGTCTTATTGGAAGACTTGACCAACCACCTACCGAAATACAAAAATACAGTGATTTAAACATAAAATATCAAGAGAAAAATAGATCACAGACGACTGGAATTGCTGAGTCAAGGCATATTCCCATCTGAGTGCAAATTTAAATTCTAGCATGTATGTCCTTTGGTTACGTAAACTGGTCTCCGTCACCCGGCAGAAGAACCAAGCTGCACTCAGAGATCTTGGAAGGAAGGAGGTTTATTTTACACCAGTGGGCCCAGAGATCATTCTCCAGAGATCTGAGCCCAGAGCATCAACAGAGGGGACAATTTATAGCCCGTTACTTCCGCATTCCCCTTTAGTAGTAATTTGGCGCCTGAGACAAGCAGGGTGCGAACCAGAACCCGGAAGGGACGTCTTCCTCTTCCGGCAGGGACTGAAATTCCCTTATCAGTCCTGTTGGCCCTCATGTAACAGATTTTTCCCTAACACTTTTACATCAGTTGGTAGAGAATAGTCTATTAAATACATAGTGCTGGGACATTACCTCTTACCATTGACCAAAAAATAAACTTCGGAGGAATTAAGGAGCTATAGACATTTTTTAAAAAGCATAGATGTATTCTCAATATATATAAAATCGTTTTATAATGTTGGAGAAGGGAAGTGGACAAATTTGAGTATTAAACAATGAAAAAGATCATTAAAATAAATGACACTTTAACCACTGAGATATTTGCAACATGTATAATATATGAAGGATTAAGACCCAGAATAAAGCACTGCTACGGATCAGTAAAGAAACAGAAAGAGTATGAACAGGCGATGCACAAATTAATAAGTATATTTAACGTAATGCATATTGCTCTGTGCTCCAGTCCTGAAGGATTTATTCCCCCAGCTGCTGAGGGGAATGGGGGGTGGGATTGCTGGCTGACTGCCCTCAGCTGTCTGCCCTCTCTGGAAAAATGCTTCTTGGTGGAAAAGAGCCGCCTCACCTAAGGGTTATGCACCTTCCCAGGACAGCCTTCATCGAACGACTGGGGGAGCAGGGATTATCAGGTCTTGGGCACCATGCTGTAACTCAGAACAACTCCCAAGGGCCATCATACCTTCAGAGATCACCAAGACGTCAGCTCAGGCCTGAGCTGAACAGCCCAACTTTCCCTCTGCCTAATCCTGCTTCCTCCCCTCCCCCCATGGGTGTTAGTCAAAACAGCACTCCCTAATAAATGCAGGCGCCCACATCTCCATCTCAGCATCTGCTTCCCAGGACTTGACCTACAGCAGTCCGTAAACATGAAAAGATGACTTGGCCCAATTCTAATTAGGAAATGCAACTTAAAAAAAAAAAAAATCAAAGGTCCTATTTTGCTTACTAGATCGGCAACATTTTCAAGGACAAATAGCATCCAGGGCTGGGGATGGTGTGGGGAAAAGAGCATTTCATAAACTGTCAGGGGGGCACCTGGGTGGTCCAGTCGTTTGAGCCTCCAGCTTCAGCTCAGGTCATGATCTCACAGTTCCTGAGTTCAGCCCCATGTCGGGCTCTGGGCTGACAGCTCAGAGCCTGGAGCCTGCTTCAGATTCCGTGTCTCCCTCTCTCTCTGCCCCTCCCCTGCTCGTGCTCTGTCTCTCTCTGCCTCTCAAAAATAAATAAAACTAATAAAAAAATTATAAACTGTCAGAAGGTGAACTGGTATATCATCTTGGCAAAGCAATTTGCCATAATCTGTCAATTCCACCTCTAAGTACCTATCTTAGAGAAATGCTAGTACATAGGTACAAATGGGCATATAAAAGCACTTCACTGAAACATTTTTCATAGCGAAAAACTGCAAACAGCAATATACGTGCTGTTCTGTAATCTGCTCAGCAATCCTTCCTTTGGGAAAGCACCTCTTTGCATCTACTTAGTACAGGGGGTACTGTTAACCACAAGAGCTCTGTGATGGTTAATTTTATGTGTAAACTTGCCTGGGTTAAGGGATGCCCGGATAGATGGTAAAACATTTCTGAGTGACTATGAGGGTGTTTCTGGAAGAGATTAGCATTTGAATCAGTAGACTGAGTAGAGAACCCCCTCCCCCAAAGCGGCTGGGTATCATCCAATCCTTTGAGGTCCTCAATCAAACAAAAAGGCAGAGGAAGAGTGAATTTGCTCTCTGCTTGAGCTGGGACAATCCTCTTCTCCTGCCCTTGGACGTCAGTGTTGCTGGTTCTCAAGTCTTTGGACTCGTACTGGGACTTAACACCATTGGCTCCCTGGTTCTCAAACCTTCGGCTTTAGACTAGAACACCACCACCAGCTTTCCTCATGATGATGGAGCATAAGACAAGCCGACTACCCCCAAGCCCCTTCTTCCACCAAAGTGGGATATTTGTAACATTCCTACAAATGTTGGCACCCCTGGCTGCCCAAGAACAAACGAAAGGGAAAAACAGATGGTTAACTAATAGAGATCACAGTCATGTAGGACGTGAGTCTCTATCAGTTTTTTGTTTTTGTTTTTTTTTTAATTTTTTTTTTTAACGTTTATTTATTTTTTGAGACAGAGAGAGACAGAGCATGAACGGGGGAGGGTCAGAGAGAGGGAGACACAGAATCCGAAACAGGCTCCAGGCTCTGAGCTGTCAGCACAGAGCACGACGCGGGGCTTGAACTCACGGACTGCGAGATCATGACCTGAACCGAAGTCGGCCGCTTAACTGAATGAGCCACCCAGGCGCCCCTCTATCAGTTTTTAATGTCTTAGTAAATTACAAGAAAAAGGCAATCTTATCAATAGCCTAATCCCCAGAAACTTACAGATTCAGTTTCCTGGAGCCCCAACGTCACTCTCCCCTCCAGAGTGATGTGGGGAACAAAGACAAGAAGGAAATGGGAGGTAAAATTAAATTTCCTTATAACCTATACAGCCCAGGTCCTTGAGACAGGCAGAGTGACATTCTAGGAGCTCAGCCGCCTTGAAGATGACACTTTGCTAAGGACAAAAGGCAACCTTAGCTTAACATTTTCCCAACCTCCAGGATCCTGTAAGCCTATTTTAACATATAAAAATTCCTTTGGAAACTTCCTTTATCTCTACGTCCCCAGATATACGATGGCAATCATCCTCCAAGCATACGGCCCGCTGATAGACATCTGAAGGGTCTCATGACTGAGGTTTTACTAGACAGTAATAAATGACTTTTTCCTAACACTAGCTAGCCCCCTCAAGGTCATAGAAACCTGGCTTCCAAAATTCCTTAGAAACTTAGGCTATCCCCAACTCCCTCCTAACTTAAAGGCATGTAATCAGTCGTTCATCGCAACCCCAGTGCAGCATTTTCTGCCCACAGGTCCTGTCCTTTAATAAAATCATCTTTTTGCACCAAAGACATCTCAAGAATTCTTTCTTGGCTGTCAGCTCCAGACCCTCACCACCACTCTGGAACCGCATCAACGAGGCTCCCCAGCCTCCATAATCTTGTGAGCCAGTCCTTCATAATCAGCTTCTTTCTCTGTATTTTGTCTATATCTATATATCTATCTCCTCTGGGTTCTGTTTCTTTGGAGAACGCAATTCCTACAAACCTCTTCCTCTAGTGGGGCACAACGGTGAGCACTCTTGATCTCAGGGTCCTGAATTCAAGCCTCATGTTTGGTATAGAGCTTAATTAAAGAAAACACAGGGACGCGTGGGTGGCTCAGTTGGTTAAGCGTCCGACTTCGGTTCAGGTCATGATCTCATGGTTTGTGAGTTCCAGCCCCGCTTCGGGCTCTGTGCTGACAGCTCGGAGCCTGAAGCCTGCTTCAGAGTCTGTGTCTCCCTCTCTCTCTCTGACCCTCCCCTGCTTGCACTCTGTCTCTCCCCCTCTCTCTCAAATAAATAAATAAACATTAAAAAAAGCGTCAAAATAAATAGTTCCTTAAAACCACAGTGAAGGTAATAGGGTCGAAAGCCAAGGCATTTTTGCCTGCGAGAGCTAAACTTTTCAAAATAAAAAAAAAATACGTAAGAAGGTTTTTGTGCAGCTCAAAGCCAAGTGTCCCAAGGATTTGAGTATAAAGTTTATCCTTAAATAACAGTTTGGGGTGAACACATACCTTTTAGAAGGAGATAGGAAAAAAATACTCTTAGTGGGGCTGGGAGATTTTCTCAGAGTAAGAGAGCAGCAGAACGGGCCTCCAGTGTGGGTCGGGAGGCGTGCTGGATCAGAAAGACCGAGGCCTGGACTGTCCAGTGTGTCCCACGAGGCTGAAAGCTGCCTCTGGAAGAACAGGGCAGGACCGGGACACCAAGTAGTGTGGATGGACTCAGGTTCCAGGCGGAAGGGTCAGGGCAGTCCAAAGCCCGGGGGATCCTCGTAGGGAGGTGGAGGTGATGGATGGGGAAGGGCAGACCAGAAAGGAACTGGAATCTGGCTGAGAAGTTTCCAGAGCACGAGGCCTGAGTACAAGAGACTGCGGGTCCATGGAGGTCTCCTGGGCGGTCATCCCAGGAGTCGAGGATGCCTGCGATCTTCAAGGGTCTCCGCCCCCAAGCGGTAACATAGAAGCCACCAGCCCTCTCCTAGGGAGAGGGAGGTGGACCTTCACTGAGTATTTACCTAACAGAGGAACTGAGCTAAGAGCTAAATGAAGTGCAGGCCGGAATAAGAAAAGGACAGCTTTTTTTTATGCATGAGATTTGTGATAATGAGACCAGTCCTTGTTGCTACAGTATGGAAAGGATCTCTAGGGCACAGCGTTAAGTGGAAAGGAAACAAGTCGCAAAGCAACATGTAAAAGCACATTCCCATTTATGCAAATGGCAGTAGAGAGGAAGTAGAAGGGGGAACTTTCCCTTTTTAGTCCCTGCCTTTCTCAAGGTTTGAGCTTTTTGTATGTAGCTACTTGTACAGACACAACAATGAAATTTAAAAATGCTGTGATTATGCTGCATAAACACTTTTTGTTTTTGGTTTTGTTTTTTTAACTCAAGCACCACCGTTTCTGGACTGCCTTTGGTTCTTCCCTTCCTCCCCCCACTGAGTCTGACGGAGTGGTTTTCCAGGCACACCTACAGCCTTGCCGTAGCATGCAGGCCATACGGTATTGAAAATTATTGGCTCATGGGTTTCTCTTCGCCACCAAACTCTGAGCTCCTCAAGGGCAAGGCATGTGTCTTATTCATCTTTGTGCCCAGAATCTTTTTTTTTTTTTAATGTTTATTTATTTCTGAAGGAGAAAGAGACAGAGCGTGCGTGGGGGAGGGGCAGAAAAAGAGAGAGGGAGACACAGAATCCAAAGCGGACTCCAGGCTCTGAGCCGTCAGCACGGCCCCGACGCGGGGCTCGAACTCGCGGACTGTGAGATCATGACCTGAGCCGGACACTTAAACGACTGAGCCACCCAGGCACCCCTGTGGCCAGAATCTTATAGGACTTCGCCATAGACGTGATGAATGAATGAAGAAAAAAGGATAACAAACCTATTTCTGACTTCAGATTAGTCCTTGAGTCCTATTTTATCAAGTATTAAAATATCACTTTTATGACCTACATAAAATTTCAGTATGGAAGCTGAAACAGAAAAAGCCCAAATTAATAAAAGAAAAGCAGAGTTCCTTATTGAAATTTAGTTTTCCGACAACTCTCTAAAGAACCGTGTCGTATTTAAGAAGAAAGCACAAAGGGCATGAGTATTATGAATGATCAACAGTCTCCTATCTTTCAAATTCAGGCCTAGAATTTTATGTAACCATGCTTTCATCTATAGCTTCCTTTTAGCGTAACATTTGGATGTTAGCAGGCACTAAAAATACCTAAGGGAATTCAAAGGAGCTCTTCTGAGTCTAAGCAACCGATGAAGCCCAACTCTCCTCCTTTCAAGACTTTAAGAGACTGGGACGCCTGGGTGGCTCAGTCGGTTGGGCGTCCGACTTCGGCTCAGGTCATGATCTCGCGGTCTGTGGGTTCGAGCCCCGCGTCGGGCTCTGTGCTGACCAATGGGAGCCTGGAGCCTGCTTCAGATTCTGTGTCTCCCTCTCTCTCTGCCCCTCCCCCGCTCAAGCTCTGTCTGTCTCTCTCAAAAATAAATAAACATTAAAGAAAAAAAAAAAAAAGACTTTAAGAGACTTGGGAAAGTGACTGAGACAGGTCTAGATGAGGTGACAAATAGCAAATTGTTATGCCTGAAAGCAACCAGAACTTTGGCAACCAAATTCAAAATTGAAAACACTCAGGCGTGGAATTCTGAGGTCTTTGCACAGGTAACCGAGAAAATGCGCTGGATTGGCAGACTTCTGGACAACCCTCTAGGGTAAAACTGGGATGTTAAAACGGGGCTCCCCAGGCTCGGGAGAAGGGGTGTGAGGAACACAGATCTGTCTGAGAGGTGCCGTTGCAGGGCTCCTCCTGGCCCATTGCTCCCGGGCTGCTTCCGCTGGGGGGGGGTGGGGAGGCCAAAACAGCTAATTTTAGGAACCGAGAGCGTGGAGGCGGAAGTAGAAACAGCCTGGGCAGGAATGGGAATCTCACCGGCACCCCTTGTTCTGCTTTCCCACTTCAGTTCTTCCCCCTGGGTTGATGGACTGGCCCTGCACGGCGTTGACCAACTCAGACAAGAGGTACTACAGCAGAGGGGGGCGGTTGTTTTCTATCTTCCATTTGGTTTTCAAGGGCAGCAAAGACCATGGGAAGCATCCCCTCTCTGACTATTGGAAGCAGCAGTGGGGAGAGCGCCGTGGTCTTTAGGCTGAGCTCAGGCTCTATTCGTTGGATGCATGTCAAATATACACATCAATTAGTTCTCTGGGTTTTCCTTGGTGTGGCATCAATATAGAACACACTGTATTTTAGAATTAAAAATACCGCCATTAAAGCAGACGTTGGGCGGGATTTCTCTTTAAGTGCCTTCTCGTTAAGAGCAACAGGCAGTTAAGCCACAGCGCCCCTTGACTGCGGGCACGTTAAAAGCACCAAAGCAGGAGCAGCTGAGATCTTCTGTTAGCCATTCCTTTTCAAAGTGAGGCCAAGTTTGCGCTCTCTCCACTCCCACCCACCGTGAGATGCTACGGGCCCTTAGAGATGAATTTGTCCCCTTAAAAAAAAAAAAAATCTTCATTGTTAAGGCTTTAGTCCAAGCTGTTAGAAATAAGCCCATCGGTCCAGTCAAAGGAGAGATGCAGAGTCTCTCACAGCCCAGTGAAGCAAGGCTTTAATCATCAACGTTCTTGCAAGAGCAGGTGTCTGGGGGACAGGCACACTGGGGGCAGTCACAGCAGACGATTTATCCCCTAGCATGCGAGTCCCTCCCCTGGTTCCTCATTGGCTGAGCACTACAGAGGTTACAGGCTTATCCAGACGCTCCTAGGCCCATGTAAGGCGAAAGGTAGTCTGATTGGGGGCGCCTGGGTGGCTCAGTCGGTTAAGCATCCGACTTTGGCTCAGGTCATGATCTCACGGTCTGGCTCCCTGCTGACAGCTCAGAGCCTGGAGCCTGCTTCAGATTCCATGTCTCCCTCTCTCTCTCTGACCCTCCCCCACTCGCACTCTCTCTCTCTCTCAAAAATAATAAACATTAAAAAAAAGTAAATTTAGGGCCACCTGGGTGGCTCAGTCGGTTGGGCGTCCGACTTTGGCTCAGGTCATGATCTCTCGGTGCTTGAGTATGAACCCTGCATCAGGCTCTCTGCTGACAGCTGGGAGCCTGGAGCCTGCTTCTGATTCTGTGTCTTCCCCTCTCTCTGCCCCTCCCCCACTCCCACTCTGTCTCTGAAAAATGAATAAACCTCAAAAAAATTTTTAAAAGAGAAATTTTTAATCAGTACTGTGATTGGAATAAATGTACCTTCGTTGAGTTGCCGCAGAGACTCTCCGTCCCTCCTTTGTTCCTTGGCGCATGCTCATGGCAAAGCCTGAGAAAATAAGCCTGAGAAGCGGAGAGGGGAAGAAGAACCAGGAAGTGAAGTATCTAAGGGTTTGGGACTCCATTATGAGGGAGGGGGGCCCGTCCTTTTTTCCAGGGGTTGTAAACCTGGTAACTGGGCATCACAGCTTTTATTTGGTGTTTCTGAAAGTGAATCATCTCTTGTACTTTTCACACAAGCCACCATCACTTGGTGTGATGGTTTCCTTATGTGTCTCCCCCATTTGTCTCCTGTGTGGTTTCCTTACTTGTCTCCCTACTTTGATATTCATGTTCCCTCAGTTTCTTCTAGGAGCCACTGAGGTCTTTCTATAAATAATTAGCTCCTGTTGCTCTTAAAATTCAAATTCTTGCCAGGGTCTCAGTGACCTGACCCCTGCCTTCCTTGCCGGCACAGGCTTCTTCTGGGTTCTAGAACAAAAGTCGTCACACAGCAGGGCCCCTCTGTCCATGCCACTTTTCACCTCATTCTTCAGACGGCTGACTGTTTCTCATATTTCAGGCTGACATATCTTTTTCTCAGACAGGCTTTCTCTGACATTCTGCCTATTTTCTACTCCTGCATCAGGTTTATTGCCTTCAGAACCTTCATCACAATCTGCAGTTATAGGATTATCCGTTTACTTGCTTCTGCTCTGTATCCTCTCAGACGGTAAACTCTATGAGGGAAGAAATTACGTGCAGCACCCAGCATGTTATCTAGCACTCAAGAGGCACCATCAATAAATATTAGCTGCAAAAATGCGTTTTTCTGAAGTGTTGATGGGAAAATAAGTAACTGAGGAAAATCCCAGCCACTTTCACGCGAGTCAACTTAACTCATGCCACAGCCATATGGGGACGGGGGCAAATTCACAGACACCTTGCAGGACTTTCTCTCCCCCCATTATAGGGTCCTCTCCCCCCCATTATAGGGTCCACACAGCTGGGGTCACCTAGCTTCCTACTTCTGAACATTGTGGACTTTCTTCTTAACCAGGAAAAAAGGCGCAGGCTAAAATCTGATACCTTCAATCTTTTCAGTTAGCCTTGGCTTCTGAAGGTCACATAGATTTGTATGGACATTGTTGACCAAAAAGAATAGACCCTCCCTCTTCCTAGAGTATTTGAAAGGCTCCCTTAAATGCTGGTCATTCTTATTTTCAGAAGCTCCACCCTTCCTTGTATCAAACATATTAAAAGGAATTCATAACCCACAGTTAATACAATACTCTGGCTGTAAAATATTTGGGGCGAGATTTTTATAATTTTTCTCTTGGAATTTTCGGCTATGACTACCTTTTAATTGGTAGCTATTATCTTTTTTAATCATTATATATACTTACAAAATAAATGCTAAGTGACAAATTGCTTGTAAATGTAGTGACATTTTTTACTAAATTGAATAAAATTGACTGTACTGTGTAACGTTTTGTCGACAGTTAACAAAATGCTTACTATTAATATTGGTTTTACAGTTTTCTTTTGAACTCAGTTTTTTTTTTTTAAGATTTTATTTTTAAGTAATCTCTGCACCCAATATGGGGTTCAAACTCACAACCCCAAGATCAAGAGTTGCATATTCTACCAACTGAGCCAGCCGGGTGCCCATGGATTCTTTTTTTTTTTTTTTTAATCTGAACTCAAACTTTTTCTAAAAAAAGAAAAAAAAGAAAGAAAGAAAAAGTCATAGGCCCTAAGCATTGGGAATATGATGCCTAATTGGTAAGATAATCCTACCTCTGTTTTCCTCATATTTGTAGCCTTTCTTTTTCTTAGGGACTCGGTGAACTTCCCCTCCTCCTACATATTGGAAAACAGCCTGTTCCAGTACAGATTTAGTTCAACATTCCCAAAATTATACCATCACTATAATAAATAGCAAGGAATAACTTAAAAGGCTGTTCTCTTATAGGAATGAGCTAGCATGTTAAATGCTATTGCTGTGTTATTTATTTAACCAGGAAGGCGGTTGCATTAAAAAATACATTATAAACATAACACAAACGAGTTTTAGAATATTTAGAAAATCCAGAAATATATTTTTTAACATCATCCATCATCCAAACTGCACTCCTGATATATCACCCTTCACAGTATTGATGTATTTTCTTGTGGTCTTTTCCATGTATACGCACACATAGACACATTTTATAATATTAAAACCATACTTACATACAATTGTGTATCCCATTTTTTTGCACTTAATTTAACCTCTGATTATTTTATGTCATTACATTCTCTGAAAATACTACTTTTATTGGTCGCATTAGAGCCTGCTATTTAGATCTTTGTAATTCAATTAATTGCTCTCCCAATGTAGGAAATTTCTGTTTCTATTCTAAAGGTTTGCATAATAAAGATATGGCATCAGAGATTGCCTCCTGTCCTCCACAGAGTTTCCAAGGGGGGGCGGCTGAGGTTCTCACCCTCTGGCTGGGGGACTGGAAGAGAAAATGAAGCAGGCTGGGACACGTTACCCTCTATGCTGGCTCCTTTATACCCAGTCTTCTCCCAATCCAATCTCCCTAGGTCAGGCCAACAGAAAATCTGCCAACTTAGTGGTGGATTCCTGGAATTACTGCCACTGTCCTGGAAGTCCCAGCCAGCTGCAGAAGCCAGAAAAATCACTATCAATATTTCACTTGGGTGGACAACCCTACCAGCTGGTGCCGAACCACAGCCAGCCCAGGAGGGGTTTGGACAACCCAGCTAGACCCTCAGAAGAACTCCCAGACGGCAAGCTGGGCTGCCTCATGTCAACCCCGCCACCCCCCCCAACACCAAAGGAAGAGTAGTAATTCATACGTCACAATTGAATTCTTGGATCCCATTCATTATGTTTTGTTTGCGTTCAACTGTATGCATTTTAATAATGGTCTTCCAAAGTAATACCATTTTGAATGGCAAGGCTCTGGATGACACTACATTAGACAGAATGGAATTGTCCCACATCTTGCTCTAATTTCCTTCTAGAGCAATGAAAGGCATAAAAGTTTCCAAACAGCATTACAGAATTCCTCTTCTCAATGAAAAATTCTAATTGGAATTATTCAATTGAGGAAGTATTTTTTTAATTCTTTAATGGAAGGGGGCAATAAAATATAAAAGCATGCACTTATTTCCACCTTCATTTTTGGTGCTGTATACCTTAGTCAACATTACCCTTTCCCCATGCTTTTCTAGGATAGTAAATAGAATTGGTTATGGTAAGAAGACTTGCTTATGGTAAAAGAAAGTAACAGAAATGCCACAGCAACAGGAAGCAGAAATGAGTATCTGCCTTTCAGTCTTCCCGATATTTCCTTCCTTCTTCGTAATGAACTTGGCTGCTGGAGCATTTCTTGCAGCTGTGATGGCCTTGGCATCTGGATGAACAGCCCAAGAGGCCAAATGCAAACCAAGGGGAGCGGCAATCCCCTTTGACCAACATAACCACATGTGTCCTCAGATTGAATTTCCTTGCTCTTCTTTTTCTGGCCATGGCTCTGGTCAAGACCATTGCTAAATGCAAGTGGTTTGGGTGCTTCAACTCTGCCTGACCAGACATAAGCTGCCTGAATTAGGTGCTGAACCAAAGTCATGTGCGTTGATTCCTTATTGCACAAACTCCAAGGAAAATAGTGATCAAATTGCTAAGTTGCTAAATCCACACAGCATCTAACCCTCAGTTTTAAATATTACGCCTAACCTAACCTAATCTCCCAATAAAGTGTTCTAAAGGAACCTGGCACAAACATTTCCTGGGTGTGGAATCTTTATGTGTAAGTTTGTTGTGAGAGACGACAATTCACTTTTCATTTATCCACCAAAACTTTGCTGTAGGTGTTACCAGAAAGGGAGTCGGTTAGGTTCAAGAATAACAGAATGAGTACCACATGGGTCCTGCCTTCAAGATTGTTTATTGTTTGCCCACAAATCAGGAAATCTCTTAAATCTAGATCTCAGTTGACTGATGTGTATAATTTGAGAACCGGATTCGGTGTTTTCTGTAGTCATTTCTGTGACTCCAGAATTCCCACATCACACACACCCTCTGCAGAATACAAAGTTCATGCAAAAGGGCATTGGCAAACTCATTTAATGACCTATTCGTGAATGGCATTATATTCAATGCCACTCAAAGCAAGTTAAATCACCCAAAATCTTATCCCTTAACAATACTGTATCAAATATTTGAAAGTTACCGAGAGGGTAGATCTCAAATGCTCTCATCACACAGGTGAGCACACACACACACAGCAATTACGTATGATGGAGATGTTAACTACCCTTATTGTAGTAATCATTGCACCATATATACACATCAAATCATCAGCTTGTACACCTTAAACTTACCCAATATTCTGTGTCAATTATGACTTAATAAAGCTGGGAAAAAAATTCTTTTAAGGGACACCACCCTCCTCGTTACTATCTAAAAACACACGGATTTTCATCTCTATGCCTATGCTCCCGTCTGCCCCCAACAGGGATGACACCTTGTGCATGCATCCATAGCTTGCTGCCCTCCTACATGAAACCTCAGATCTGACAGCACCCTCAGGTAAGGCACTGTCTCACCTTCCTGTCGATTCATTCAAAACTTCGTCATCACTCAAGTCAGTTTTTAGCATTCACAGCCAGCTCATTGGTCTTGCATTAATATACAATTAAGTAGATGAAATCGCTAGGGAACAGTTTAGGAAGTGCTAAGGTGAACAGATTGATTTCAACCAGGAGGACCATGAAAGAACCAGAAAAGAGATAATATTAGAGCACAAGTGTTTTCAAGGCCAGGACCTGGTAAAGGGGTTTATGTGGACTAATGATGAGAGGCAGTAATCGATGATGATTCTAAGCTTCCAAGCCTGGGTCAATGAACATTTGTTAAACAAATGAACTTCTAGCTGGAGTAACTGATACGCACGCCATTTCCAATAGAATAGAAACATGAAACAACACGTGGGTTGGGGGAAGATGTTGAACTTGGTTTTAGGTACTTCTTTCTTAAAGACGCATTTAAGCTGTAGACTCTTATTTTATTTTTTTTTTAAGTTTACTTATATATTTTGAGAGGGAGAGAGCGGGAACACACACGGGGGGGGGGGGGGGGGGAGAGGGGCAGAGAGAGGGGGGGAGAGAGGATCCCGAGCAGGTTCCGCAGTCAGCGCAGAGCCCAGTGCAGGGTTTGAACTCACTAACCAGGAGATTGTGACCTGAGCCGAAATCAAGAGTCGGAGGCTTCACCAACTGAGCCACCCAGGCTCACCTTTTTAAAGGTGCCTGTGGATAACTGATAGAGAGATATTCACCCAGGCATTTACTTTTTTGAGGTCAGTGGAGAATATATGGATTACCTACAAGTACTCTACGTTTTATCTAGTATGTATATACATAATGCTGAATAGTTTACAAAGGGCTTTTCACAGCCATTGCCTACTGTTGATTTTGATTCCGATAAACATCCTTTAAAGTATGTAGGGCAGGGGCGCCTGGGTGGCGCAGTCGGTTAAGCATCCGACTTCAGCCAGGTCACGATCTCGCGGTCCGTGAGTTCGAGCCCCGCGTCAGGCTCTGGGCTGATGGCTCGGAGCCTGGAGCCTGTTTCCGATTCTGTGTCTCCCTCTCTCTCTGCCCCTCCCCCGTTCATGCTCTGTCTCTCTCTGTCCCAAAAATAAATTAAAAACGTTGAAAAAAAATTAAAAAAAAAAATAAAGTACGTAGGGCAGAACCATAATTACCAGGCCCAGAGTAGTCTCTAAAGTGACATTTGTGTCTGATTATCCCTTTTGTGAACACAAAGAACCTGAAGCTCAGGGAGGTTAACGGATTTGCTCAAACAAGTGGAGGAAATGTGCAACCCTATGTTTCTCACTACACATTTGGGTTGTTTCTTTTAACCACTAAGGGCGATGACAGTTGACGTTGGGAGAGCCGACACCATTTTGGACAAGGGTATGACACAAGAGGGAAAGAACAAAAGGACTCGGGGCAACCTCTATGTTTAAAGGGCAGAGGAAACAAAGAGGAGCAAATGAACGGTGACCCACATAACCTGTCACTCCCCACGCTCATGACACGTACTTAAGCTCTTTATAAGGCATAAGGGGCTATCATCCCCGTCTCCTTGACCGAGCGGAACAGATCACCAAGCCCACAGTGGGTAGTCACTGTGGAGTGGAGGAAAAATGACAATCGATAACGGGCTTGCCCAGTGGGCTGAGTCAGGTAAGGATACACAGAAGAGGAGGATTCGTGGGGAAGGTACGGGGACAGCACTGTTTTTAGCCACACTCGTAATGGCAGCTTTTCCCGAGGTGAGTCAGTCATTCCCAGCGTCCAGGTGTACGTGGATAGAGACAACGAACAGGTCTCCGGGAAAGGTGAGTGTCACGGATAAAAGGAAGAATTGTAAAGAACGTCGCGGAGGATTTGAATTGGAAGAAGGTGCAGTTTGGGGCACGATTCTCCAGGCGAAACCAAGTGCTGAGCATGAGGAATCCAGGGCCCTGCCCTGTGTTGGGGGCAGTGGCGGCAGGAAAGGCAGCCAGGGTGGTAGGTGGGGGGTCTCCCTCCTGCATGACTCAGAGAGTGTAGCGAGGCTCAGGATCGGGGTTCGAAAGGCCTGAGGGTTAACAACTTCATTTCGGTGCCACCCTGGGAGGTGGCCAACGACGTGCCCGGGTCCTTTCCTTTGGTGCTAGGGAAGCCCTGGTCTCCATGCAGCATGTCAGGTCTCGCCAGCTCTCCGGACTCCCGGGACCGGTAAGTGGTGGTTCCTCGAGCCTCATCCCTTCGCCTGACTACCGCCTCTGGGGGCTCTTCTCCTCCGACATCCCCACTCCTCTGTCCTCCCCGCCCCCCTTCTCCCTGGGGAGCAGAAAGGGTTGCCCTGCGGGATTCCTCGCGGGGCCAGCGCCGCACGTCCACCCCGCGGCGTCCTCAGCCGGTCGGGGGCGCCCAGCGCGAGTTCGCCTGCACCCCGGGGGCCCGCGGGACCACTGCGGAGCCGGAACGGGAGCGGGAGCCGGAGCCCGAGCGCCAGGCTGTAGCTTAACGGTCCCGCGGCCGCGCCCCGCCTGGCGGCGCCGCAACAGCTGCCCGCCCGCCCCCTGCGTCATGACGCCGACGCCCAACGCGGAAGCCGCTCGCGGCGCGCCTGGTCCAGCCGCGGGCTGAGCGCGGAGCCGCGGCGGGCGCGGGATCCGGGCCGGGGCGCGAGCCGAGCGCAGCCTCCGTCTTCTGCCGGGCCAAGCGCGCAAAGCGGGAGGAGCGGGCACGGCGCGCCGGGGCCGCCGCCGGGGGGATGCGGCTGCCTCCCCCGGCCGGCGTGTAGAGAGGGCGGGTCCCCGGCCTCGGGAGCGCGGCGGTGGAGGGGACAGAGGCGG
The DNA here is from genome assembly GCF_023721935.1 of Panthera uncia. NCBI lineage: Eukaryota > Metazoa > Chordata > Mammalia > Carnivora > Felidae > Panthera > Panthera uncia. The sequence continues at coordinate 20,667,981 of NC_064809.1, read as the reverse complement.
CGGCCATGGCGACCCCCGGCAACCTGGGGTCCTCCGTCTTGGCGAGCAAGACCAAGACCAAGAAGAAGCACTTCGTAGCGCAGAAAGTGAAGCTCTTTCGGGCCAGCGATCCGCTGCTCAGCGTCCTGATGTGGGGGGTAAACCACTCGGTAAGGGCTTGGGCTGCGGCGCGCAGTCCCTTTCCTCCTCCTCTTCCTCCTCGCTCCCCTCCTCCTTCTGCTGCAGCTGCTGCGGGGCGGGGAGCCCGAGCGGGCACCCGGCCCTCCGGCTGCTCGCTCTCCAGGGCTGTCCGCCCGCCGCGGCGCCTCGGTGCCCCCATCCCCGCGCCGCGCGCCCGCCTCTCTGGGTTCCCCGGGCGCCACTTGGACCCCCTTTGGACCCAGAGCCGGTTGCGGGACGTAGGGTCCCATCTGCAGTTGAGCCCTGCGGCGGGTACCAGTGTCGTCCCCCGTGCTCCCGTTCGTGCGTCGGCCGGCTGGTCCCCGCAGCCGGGCAACTGGAAAGTTTGTGCAGGGCACGGGTCCTCCTGGGCTGTCAGCCCGGGCGGGGGCTGCTGGGGTCTGAGCCTCGGTGATCGCTCCTTGATGTCGGGGGGCGGCCGGGGCGGTCGGGTCTTCCGCTGGCTTCAGGTGTACCTGTGCGAGGTCAGGAGCGTCCGGAGCCTCCCCGCGGGGCAAGAGGGGTGAGAATACCGGAGATCGGGAGATGTGGGCAGCGGCTTTAGTGCTTAGGTCCTTTTTTTCCTTTAAAGGCGATATTATCGGACGCAGGGAATCTTTTTGGCAAAGAAAAAGCTCGTGTAAATATGGCACTGGGGTTTAGTATCTTCCTCTGCTCCTCTCCCGCATCGCCCTGCCGCTGTGCGGGCTGGAGAGCTGCTTGGCGGGGAGTCTTCCTCTCCACACCTCCTCCCCCACCTCGGGGAGCCAGACCGAAGTCACCGACTGCGGAAGGGTGGCCTGGGGATGACAGTGGGGGGGGGGGGGGTGGATCTTGGCTGGGCGGAGGGAAAGCCGTCTCGAGTTGGCCGCACCGGTTTTGGGGGTTTGCTTAAAAAGGCTGGAGGGACGATGCTCCGAAAGGTTAGCTTAACACACAGCCAGAGGCGGTGGAAGATGAGCCGCTGCGGGCTATGCGGACTGCGGTTTGAGGGTCTGAAATAGCCTCCTGCTGATCTTTCTGCGAGAAACTCCTGCAGTTTTAATCTCCTTAGGATCAGGAAACATGATCGGAGCTGTTGGCCGAGCCATGAAAGTTTAAGTGAGCTTGTGAATTCTGACCATGACCTTACCCACTGCAGTCAGTTAGCATGTGAGCAAAAGTGTAAGCTTGCTCTCCGTACTTTTGATTTCTGTGGATGTCTGTGTGCCCTTTTGAGCGTAATAGGAATGGCAGAAAACCATGCTGTTTTGTTTTGTTTTGTTTTGTTTTTTTTAAGAGCACTCTCAATTTAATGAAGTTGTTTAAAACGGCTTAGAAGCATGCATTCTATTTATAGTTTTCTTGCCGAGGGCAAGCTGGGGAAAACGTGGAACAGTATCAGGATATATTGTGTTTGCATGAAGTGATTGTGCCTAAGAAAGTTGAGAAATGAGTGTCTGATCCACTGAAGTTCATCTTCACTTCCTGATAACTTCTTTAGCGATTGGGAACGTGAGCTTTTCCAACCACAAATGTGAATGCACCAAAAACTCTCCTCTTAAGGTTTATCGTAGTAAATACAATGGAATTTTTCCTGTATGATGCATCTACAATTTAGAGTTATGCCTAATTCTATTAAGCTTTTTAAATTATTTTTTGTTAGTTGCTTTTAAAAAAAAAATTGCTATTCTGTATTTATTGGTGCTTGTATCTCCTTTGGAGTTCTGGTGTTTGGGTCAGAGAGTGTTTGTGTCTGAGGGTTTAAATGTAGTAAAGGACTGCCAACAATATGCCGCCGAAAAAAGAGTGTGCTTTCTGGGATTTAGTCCGAATTCCATCTTGCTTCACAAAATCTTGCAGTTGTGCATATTTTATTGTAACCACTTATGTTGCTACCTTATATTTATGAATTGCTACATTGGGTTTAGAGTTTCTTGCTAATTGGAAATTTGTAAGCTATCTAAGGCTTACAAAAATGACATATGATTTGTGGATGGTACACTTCGTGTTATTTTCTTTTGCTTTCAAGAAAAGGTAGCAACTCTTAGTCGTCCAGAGGAGTCAAGTTTTATAGTATGTAACGTAACCATGTTATTTCATTCAGCAACTTTGTAGTAGGCACACAGTACCAGACGTTGCGCAAAAGACGGCTAAGAATGCCACTCAGTTTTTTTGTCCAAATATCTTTATTTTGAGGGCGTAATCGGCATAAGAATGGTCTGTTTCACAGCCTTCTTTTTCAAAATGTCTATTTTCTTTATTATCTCTGAAAAAAAAAAGTGAAGTGTATGTAACTATGAAATCTAAGTACCAAGATGTCATGTATTTCTGGTTGATTTCATTTTAGGTGGCAAAGTCTAATACTAGATAAACGTTTTTATATGAACTTGACCAAATATGACCAAAGTGTACAGTATAAAATGAGAATAAACTTCGTCAGCGTTATTAAGAAGGAGCAAGCATAGTGCTGTATATGAATAGAGACATTTGAGAAAGCAGAGCAGGAAAGGAGTGGATAATTCACATCACAGTCTCTCTCCTACATCTCTTTTTTAATTTATTTTTATTTTTTTGAGATGTTATGTTTAAGTAGTCTCTACACCCAACATGGGGCTCGAACTCACAACCCCAAGATCAAGAGTCACGTACTCTACCAGCCAGGCACCTCTAACATTATTCTCCTACATTTATAACGTGGCCAGATGGGGCGCCTGGGTGGCTCAGTTGGTTAAGCGTCCGACTTCAGCTCAGGTCACGATCTCGCGGTCCGTGAGTTCGAGCCCCGCATCGGGCTCTGGGCTGATGGCTCGGAGCCTGGAGCCTGCTTCTGATTCTGTGTCTCCCTCTCTCTCTGCCCCTCCCCCGTTCATGCTCTGTCTCTCTCTGTCTCAAAAATAAATAAAAAACGTTAAAAAAATATATATATATATAACGTGGCCAGAATTAATGGGAAAAGATTTGTCATGAATCGAGCAATTTCGTGCTTTTATACTTCATCTGAATTTTTCTTAAGGATGTTTAGAAATAACTAACATTTGCAGTACTAAAAAGAAAAATCATGTTTATTTTTATCATGTAGGCATCTTATAAGAGGTTTGGGAACCTTGTACATACTATGGTAAAATGCTCATTGTGCAGGTGTTCTAATTCCTTCTCTAATTCTGCTGACCTTGGGCATATAACTAACTAGTTTTGCATCAATGTTTGCATCTGTGAAGTAAGGTGATTGGACTGGATGATTTCTAAGTATTTTTCTAACTTCAAGATTCAAATGTTTTTACAATCTACTTGGTTCAGAGCATTATATCAGGATCCATAGACTAGCAATAGTAACAGTACAGAACTAAAGTTGCGTTACCGTTGTAACCTTGAACATGCAGCTGCATTCAGGGAATTTTCAAGGCCGTGACCAGAGGGAAGGATATCTGGGGTGATTGGAAGAGAGGTGTGAACTGAGAGTTTGTTGGATTGATTGGAGTTGGACTGCATTGCGGTCTGTTAAGTCAAAGTCTATTTGATTGAAATGTAAAAACTTGAAATTAAGGTGGAAATTTCCAAGTCAATTGTGGTGGTAATTCTCAATGACAAGAATAAGCCTGACTTTGTGTGGTGAATTTGATACGTTACCGCTTTCTAACTTAAAATACCCAGCAGTGAAGGGATCACTGCCAATTTTTATTTTAAGTATTTTAAGCAGGGAATATAATTGAATACATAAAGGAAAAGACCACTTCAGAAGGCAGTTTTGTCTTGTTACATTTGGAATTAAACTAAAAATGATCAGGCAGTTAGCTTCTTAAAATTATATTTTAATAGTGCGTGGAACATGTAGAATGATATGAGCCAAGACTTGTTTTAAAGAGAGATACTCTAAAAGATTTTTACGAAGAGTGCAATGCGAGCCTTTTGGAAATGAGAATTTAAAAACCTAATTAAGTATCGAAAGGAATTCATCTGTATAGAAGAAACGTAAAGGACATAAACCTTATTTAAAACAAATACAGTATTTAGAAGGAGTCCGTATTAACGCTAAAGTCTTTTTGTTGCAAGCTATAGAAATGTGAATGAGCTTAGCCAGAAACTTTAAAAATTAGGAGGGTTTTGGAGGTCTGTCACAGTGCAAGAAGGGATTGGCCACCAAACCAGGAGAACAGGAATAGGACTGAGTTCAGCCATAACTGGAAGCAGGTGCTTGGGTACTGTTGGGACTTTTCTGTCTGTTTTGGCTTTATTCTTGCTCATAGCTGACTGGTTCCCTCCACAGCACTGGGAACTGATGGTTCCTGAATTTAGCATTTTGTAATTCCCGCCCCCCCCAAAAGGGACTTTCTGTTTCCGATTCAGTTCTAAAAATCCCATGGAGGGATTCTGACCCGTTTGGCATCCCCCTGGGCTAAACAGTTAGGAAAAGATGGAAGTTCTTGCCTATTGGGACAGTTCCCATAAGAATGGAGAGGGCCTGGGGGCGCCTGGGTGGCTCAGTCGGTTGAGCGTCTGCCTTCGGCTCTGGTGATGATCTCACTGTCTGTGAGTTCGAGTCCCGCGTCCGGTTCCGTGCTGACAGCTCAGAGCCTGGAGCCTGCTTCGGATTCAGATTCTGTGTCTCCCCCTCTCTCTGCCCCTCCCCCGCTCATGCTCTGTCTTTCTCTGTGTCAAAAATAAATTAAAAAAAAAAAAAAGAAGAATGGAGAGGGCCTGGACAGGCAGGATCGGGCAGGGATCTGTCCTAGTGGTAGTTTGGGCCAGTATGTAGTTTTCGGGGTTCAGCATCCATAGCTTTTGTTATATTGTCAGCAAGGTCTGGGACTTGAAATAAGTAAATAGTACATTAGAGAAATAGTGGTGTCTTTGGGGTTCGTGGGTTTATATTTGGGCACGGAAAAAAAATGAGAGAAGGAAACCAGGTTTCAAAATGAAATGAGTGACTGAAATATTGACTGAATAGGATATAATGAGGCGGTTAAATTAAAATAGTGATTAGCTAGACGTTAGCTGAAATGTACTGAATGGAACCCAAATAACCATTCATTCAAGAACCAGTCCCACACTGTTTTTATTTCTTCCCTTCATCAGTACAGTTTTTAAGGTATCTATTTATTTATTTTGAGAGAGAGAGTGAGCCGGGGAGGGGCAGAGAGAGAGCAAGAGAGAGAATCCCAAGCAGGCTCCGCACTGTCAGCACATTGCCCGTTGCCGGGTTTCACATCTCACCAACCGAGAACTGACGCTCCGAGAGATGGTGACCCGAGCCGAAATCAAGAGTCAGGTGCTTAACCGACGGAGCCACCCAGGTGCCCCATCTTCTCTTTCCCTTAGAGGAAAGAAGAATGCCAAGCAGACACAACGTTTGTTATTAGGGAAATCGTTTTAAGCCCCCGAAAATTTGGGATTATATCCTGAGAAGAGAATACATTTTCTTCTCCCTTTACCAAATAACTTTTACTGAATTTGAGTGTTCAGAATGATGCCCGTCACAAGACAATGATTTCTCTTTCTAAGCCAGGATCGTCTGCGCTGCCTTTTGAAAGATTTCCAGCAGGAATTGTAATAAAATCCGCCAGAAGTTGACCAGCAAATACAGTCAAACAGAGCAATTAATTCGGCCAACATACCCTTTGAAATGCAAATTTTGGAATTTAAGGGAATTGGTGCAATTGGGCAAAATGGTTTGTGGTCAGACAGATAAGGTTCACATCCTGCCTCCATCAGTTGTGGACTCATTGAACAGATGATTTATCCACTTGGGCCTCGATTTACTCATTCTTAAAATAGAGATGATGCTGATTCTCTCACAGGGTTATTCTGAGGGTTAAGTGAGATAATGTATTGAAAGTCTAGAACTGTAATTAACCCATAATAGGGAGTTATAATTGATACCAAAAAAAAAAAAAAAAAAAAAAGATCAAATTCAGATGCAGTTAGGCTGGTAGCATATTCATAAGCACCAGAGAAGTGATTCTCAAAATTTACTGTGTGTATGAATCACTTGGGAATGCTTTAAACACGCAGATTTCAACTCAGCGGGTCTGGAGTAAGTCCCAAGACTCTGTGTTTACCGTGCTCTTAGATGATGATGACGCTGCTGGTCCTTGGGCGACGCGTTGAACAGCAAGACCGGCGGAAGGAAGAGTGCTAAAAATAAAGAGAAATAGTCAGGATTTGACCCCATGGTAGACTTAGAAAAGTTAGGAGAAGGAATTATGTACTAAAAAAGGGTAAAACATTTTCCGGCTGGCTCAGTTGGTAGCTGGAGTGTGAGACTCTTAATCTCAGGGTCGTGAGGTCAAGCCCCATGTTGGGCATGGAGCCTACTTTTAAAAAATACACGGGACGCCTGGGTGGCTCAGTCGGTTGAGCGGCCGACTTCGGCTCAGGTCACGATCTCGCGGTCCGTGAGTTCGAGCCCCGCGTCGGGCTCCGGGCTGACAGCTCAGAGCCTGGAGCCTGTTTCCGATTCTGTGTCTCCCTCTCTCTCTGCGCCTCCCCCGTTCATGCTCTGTCTCTCTCTGTCTCAAAAATGAATAAACGTTAAAAAAAAATAATAAAAATAAAAAATACATTAAAAGGAAGTGTCGAACTGCAGGTGACAGTGAATGGGCATTGTAGTGACAGTGTCCACCGGTGGGGTGTTGGAAGGTGGGATCACGGCTCAGGAGCAAGGTGAGGGCTGGGATGGAGAATGGAGAATTGTCCGTGCCGAGTTGGTGGTGGAAGCCAGGGGGGTAACGTAGGTCTCCGAGGGGAACACATGGCTTTGAGGGAAGGATGGAGGAAGAAACAGGAAGCAAGACATAACCCAGCGGGAAGGCCCGCGTATTAACGCTTCAGACATCACGGTGTTCAGGGACGTGCTTTCTGGGACGGTGGCTGATTGGTATGCACACATACACGCATCTGTTTGTGTGGAAGCTGAAAGATTTAAGGAACGAATACACAGAAGGAGAGGCAGCCCGTCTTTGGGGAAGGTTAGAAGTAGAAGGAAGGTGGGAGATACCATTTTATTTAGGGATGCCCAGGTATTTTCCTCAACTCCGTCACTTTCCATTCTCACCTCTGCCGGCCTACCCAGATTTTTACCTTGACTGAAACGTTAAAAATACCTCCTAGCTCATTTTTCCTGTATCTGCTTGTATCCACATTTCCCTTTTTGTGCCACACAGCCCTGTGGCAGTCCGGTGAAGGCTACGTACGGACCCCTTCTTACAGTAATGCTTTTGGGTGAATAAATGAAAATACGGAGGGTACATCCTACCAAGTTCAGGGATCCCCTGAATTCTGTCCATGGACCACCTGGGAGTTGTGGAGCCCGACTGAGGACTGTTGAAAGAATCAGGCGGGAATGGTGTGGGGTGGGAGATGGGGAGGAGCACGCAGCAGCCAGGAAGAATAACCCATAGTAGGAATGTGCAGAGATGAAATTAATCGCGGCTGGGCACACAGGGCTAGTAGGTGCCGTGATTCAAACCTGTACCCTCAGCAGTGCCTGGGGAGCTCAGCCGGTTGAGTGTCAGACTCTTGATTTTGGCTCAGATCATGGTCTCACAGCCCTGTGTTGGGCTGTGTGCTTGCAGCCCAGAGCCCACTTGGGATTCTCTCTCTCTCCTCTCTTTCTGCCCCTCCCCCCAAATAAATAAACATTAAAAACAACAACAACAACAAAACACCTGTCCCCTCAGCCATTGACCTCTGCTTGCCTGGGCTACCCTGGGAATTACTCACTTATGTCCTTAGTCTTTCCTTTGCTTTCCTTTGCTTTCCTTTGCTTTCCTTTGCTTTCCT
>NC_064809.1:20659084-20660051 GCF_023721935.1 Panthera uncia | reverse complement strand
TTCCTTTGCTTTCCTTTGCTTTCCTTTGCTTTCCTTTGCTTTCCTTTCCTTTCCTTTCCTTTCCTTTCCTTTCCTTTCCTTAGTCTTAAAAGCTATACTTTGACAGAGATTAGCTGTTGATACGGAGGAAAAGTGTTCAAAGCAGTTTTTTCCTTTGTATATGTATGAATGATTATACATTCATGATATGAATGATATGATATGATATGAATGTATATATTCAAAACACTTAGGAAGAGGGTATGTATATATATATATGTGTGTGTGTGTATATATATATATATATATATATATATATATATATACATATATATATAATTTATTAATGAGTAATGTTGTAGGGAGTTTGAAAACAGTAACCTACCTAAAAGAGAAGCCTTTACATTCCAAGTAAGTCTTCATGGTTTTTCACCTGTCTGCTGTGGTTAAGAACTCAGGCTCCCACGCCCCCTGGTTGGCTATGTGACTTTGACAGAGTATTTGAGCTCTCTCTCAGTTCCTTCCTTAGAAAAAGAGGTAGACCTAGTACCTACCACAGAGGTGTGTTGTATGGATCAAATGAGTTGGTGCTTGTAAGATGGCTAGAGAGTTGCTGGTACGTGATAGGCTCCTAATAGATGTTAGGAGTCATTAGTATGTCTTAAAAAATATTTTAAGTGGTAGAACATGAGCAGTTTTTAGAGTGCACGTTCAGTTCATTTTTACCCTAACCTCACTCGTAGATAAAAAGTCCTTGTGCATCTCTGAGTTGTAAATTAACCCTTTTAGAATTCTCTTTGTGCCCTTTAATTTCTGTCTCTTTTTTGTTATAATGTTCTTTCTTGTATCTTTAATGCTGCCACCACCCACCAGGTTGTTTGAGGTGTGACAGTTTTCATTCAGATCCATTAGTTGTACATTATGGTCTGCTATTGGTTTGATTTCTTTCTTTCTTTCTTTCTTTCTTTCTTTCTTTCTTTCTTTCTTT